>NW_019396518.1:131409-196405 GCF_000591075.1 Eurytemora carolleeae
GGAAACCAGTTTTATCAAAACAATAATATGAAAAAGGTAAACAAAGGTTGGAAACCAGTTTTATCAAAACAATAATATGAAAAAGGTAAACAAAGGTTGGAAACCAGTTTTATCAAAACAATAATATGAAAAAGGTAAACAAAGTGATCTTACTCACTTAGATATTTGGTATGATTTCATTAAAAATAATTAGTTCAGATTTTTCTTTTGCAAATCCAACTTTTAGCATAGTTTCCAATTTAAATGCATTAAAGAAGGTATTTCTAAAACACTTAAAGGAATCCTATATTATCTCTGTTTAAACTGTATCGACTAGAAGCATTTATATTTCCGCTCTGGGGGGATTATAAGCTGAAACTTGGAAAGAGCTTAAAGTGTACAATTCATGTTGTAGATAAAAATGTATCTTTCCTTGCTTAGGGTAGGTTTATTTAGAACAGGAGTAGGGTTTTATTTAGTGCATAAGTAGGTTTTATTTAGAAGAGGAGTTGGGTTTATTTAAAAAAGGAGTAGGTTTTATTTAAAAAAGCGTAGGATTTAGTCATGATTATCTTAAACTGATCTTGTTTAATGATTATCTTGAACTGGATAATCTTGAACTGATCTTGTTTAATGATTATCTTGAACTGATCTTGTCTAATGATTATCTTGAACTGATCTTGTTTAATGATTATCTTGAACTGTTCTTGTTTAATGATTATCTTGAACTGATCCTGTTTAATGATTATCTTGAACTGATCTTGTTTATTGATAATCTTGAACTGATCTTGTTTATTGAGTATCGAATAATTGGATCCAAGAACTGAATAATTTATCTTGCAGAGTAATCAGATGATAAACAGTTGTATTAGGATTATCTCCGAGTAGAAACCAATAGGAAGTATCCGGGATATCCGGAGAATATATATCCACAAAATATCTAAGCTTTAGAAAACCATTGGATATCAATAGTTTCCTGGGGATACACTACACCAAGGTACTAATGCAAGGAAAGTTATTTCAGAGGTGTACGCATTTTGTGTACTGCAGTGTAGACTGTCTTTGGGCGGAAAAGTAAACACAAGAAGGATGTCACTGCCTGACACGGAATCAATTTTCACAAAAATAACTTATGAAATATTCTGGTCAAACGAAACTATTATGTGAATTATCAAAATTATCAAAATTTAATGCTTTTAACCTCCTCGGATACTAAACTAACACTAATGCATCTATTCTTGTTTACAAATTCCGCCCAGAGAGAACTGGTTTCAATATGTACGCAGAGTATACGCGACCACAATCAACTTTCCTTGCATTAGTACCTTTCACTACACGGTAAACTAGATGTCCTGGTTAAAATTCTATAATCCAGTCTCAACATTTTAACCCATTTTCACCCATTTAATGTAGATTTTTAGTATTAGCTATTTTATACTTTGGCTTTGTATTCGAATTATTCAAGTACGGTGGTAGGTGTTTATATCAATATAATGAGGACGAATTTCGATTTAAATTTTGATGTTTATCAAAACAGCATGGATTCACATAAACATTGAAACATAGCGAAGCTGTCAAATAAAGAAGCTTCTCTTTAAATATTTGTAAACTTTAAATTTGAAAAAAGCTTGATAACAATTAAAATTTAAATACAAAAGTCGTCTTCATTACATTGAAATAATCGCCTACTACCGAAGATAATGTCTCTAACGCTAATTTTGATGGATTTTGAATGAGAGATGCAAATTATGGCTGAAAATATTCTGATATAGACAGGAGGGTTAGTTTTACGTGACTTAAGACTATTGCTTACACATACACATACATAAATTCATCTAATGATATCCAGTATTGAAGGATATCCAGAATTAAAGGATATCCAAAATTAAAGGATATCCAGTATTAAAGGATATCCAGCATTAAAAGATATAGAATATTAAAGGATATCCAGTTTTAAAGGATATCCAGTATTAAAGGATATCCAGTACTGAAAGATATCCAGTTTTGAAGGATATCCAGTATTGAAAGATATCCAGTTTTGAACGATATCCAGTATTAAAGGATATCCAGTATTTAAGGATATTCAGTATTAAAGGATATCCAGTATTCAAGGATATCCAGTATTAAAGAATATCCAGTATTAAAGTCTATCCAGTATTAAATGATATCCAGTATTAAAGGATATCCCGTATTTAAGGATATTCAGTATTAAAGGATATTCAGTATTAAAGGATATCCAGTATTAAAGGAAATCCAGTATTAAAGGATATCCAGTATTTAAGGATATTCAGTATTAAAGGATATCCAGTATTCAAGGATATCCAGTATTAAAGAATATCCAGTATTAATGGCTATCCAGTATTCAAGGATATCCAGTATTAAAGGATATCCAGTATTAAAGGATATCCAGTATTAAAGGATATCCAGATGTGAATTGTTTAAGAATGTCTGTATCCACTTATCCTGATATTTATCCATATTATCCATGGATATCAGGGAGGGCATATTTGAGAAGGGGAGAGAAGGGGGGGAGTTGGCTTTTCGGGCTGAGCACCCTGGAAAGAAAAGAAAGATAAAACTCAATAAAAATCTGGAGAAATATGTGAGAATATAAAAAGTAAAAACAAAATAAAAACTGTCAAACAACTTTTTTTATTTAAAAATAGTAATTCTGATCTCTGTAGGAAGAAAAAATGAGAAGATTAAAATGTTGTAAAAAATTGAATAATTGAAACCATGCATCAAAGTGACTGTCAAGGATATTTTAAGTGACATTCCCGATCCAGAGAAACAATAATAAAGTTATGCTTGGTTTACTATCTGAAAATTGATAAGTGCCACTTGTGGTTTTACTGGAAAAGTGGCATGCGGATTTATGCAACAGAGAAAAGGAAGGAAATCGTCTTAATTCAACACTTCCAGATTGAAAACCGGCAACATCTTCCTCAATGTTTATCAACTAAAGGTTAGAGGGTAAGATTCCGTATTGGGTTTGGAACTTTTTATATGTTGGGTCACGAGAATAATCCCTTTAAAGAATTCATTAAACTTTCTAAAGCTTGACAGTCTGCATTGTGTTGCTCAGTAATTTGCACTGTGCACTGTATAGTGTATAGTGTATAATAAAACCGCAATGATGGAACCTAAAATTAAGATTATTGTATTGTACTGCCTGCAGTACAGTTTCTTGTTTACCTGTAATGTTTGTAAACATCAACCTGCTTCTCCTTGAGCAGGGTGGAGGAGGAGGACCAGGAGAAGAGAAGGTTGGAGCAGAGGTACAGGAGGACAACCTCAACCTTCATATTGAGGTCGGAGATCACATGACTTGTTCACTGCTCAGAGGATTTCGAGCTACTAGCCTCGGCTTTTACAAAATCAGCCTCTTCACGGGGGGATGCAAAGGTTTTGTAGATTGGGGATTAAAAAAGCTTCAAATCATGAATAAAATGTAAAATATTTAAAATATAATTGTTTTTGAGAAAGAAAATTAAAATAATAATACATTTCCCTTCCCCTCTCGTGTGGAATAGCTTCATTTTAGATATTTCGTTTCATTTCATCTCTCATTATCTTAGATACAACCATCAAACAGATTAAAAACTTCATAAACAGAGAGATTAGACGATCTTCATGTTACATCTTGCAAAACATGGTTACTTATATTCTTTATGATTAAAAATAGCATTGTGTAGAAATTGGGTTAATAAAAAAAAATAACGGATAAAATATTTTCATACTCATTTTGTCTACAAAACACATCTCCTATATAAAAAAGGTTCCCGGGGAGTAACAAGGAATAAAATAATTTCGGCATTTTTTAAAAATAATTTTTTTTTAAATCAATTTTTTTTTCAAAAATCAAAATTTTATTTTTCTTTAAAATTCATCTTTTTCTCATTAATACGTCCTCATCAGTTCTTCATCATTAATGTGTCCTCATCAGTTCTTCATAATAAATGCGTCCTCATCAGTTCTTCATTATTGAATAAAATCCAGACCATGTTTCTCAAGTCTGTGTTTCTGTGACTTTGTGACTTTTTTATTTTTCAATCATTTTTGAATTTTTTTCAGTCCGATCTGATTTATATTTGCACTGCGCAGAGACGCAGATTTATTCCCCATTGAAAAAAATCCAGACCGTGTGTCTCATGTCTGTGTTTCTCCGACTTTGGGACTTTTTTAATTTTCAAGTATTTTTGAAATTTTTTCAGTCCAATTGGATATATTTCTACGCAGCGCAGAGGCGCAGACTTAACCTTTTTTTGTCCACACAGCATTTCTTTTCTTTTTATATCAATCCTATACTGCAACTACTGAGCTGGTTGTTTTAGAAGCTACATTACAAATTAAAATGTTTGAGTGGGAAACATTAAAACAATCGGTTTCGACTTCCGTGAGGAATTTGATTTAGAACACGCACCTCTGCTTCTTTAGTAAAAGTATATTCAGCTTATATGAAGCATAAAGTCTGACTGCGTCAACCTTGTTGCACCGACTAGTCCTGTCCATAGAGCTAAGTACAGTACAAACTGGGACTGGAAAGGTTGACCCGGCTCGGAAATTTAAATGTACTGCGGCTGCACGTGAGAAATGTTCATAAATTGATTGTGCTTATTACACCAAAAAAAAAACTTAAACAAATATGATTATATTTTTAAACACAAACATCGATATCTAGTTCATACAAGATCAGACAAAGCTTTCATGAGTACTGTTTTGAATCAGACATTCCACTCTGATGATTCCATTAATATTAAATATCATAATTCCTTCAAATAACTTGAACAGGGTGTACATACGAATAATCAAATTGAGAATTAGTTTTGATCAAATTTGGAGTTATTTATTTACAGTAATCCAAAATACACTATAAAAGTTATGGCTTTCTTAATATTCATTTTAACAAAATTTTCCAAACTTAGCTTTATCTTGCTCTATCTATCTCTTTCTAGTATACCATATTTTGCAAGGAGGCTGGTTTAAGATCTATATTGAAAAAAGGTTTTAAGAATAGTGCAAAGTATTGAGACATGGCGATCCTTATAAACCTTCAATTTGCACTGTGCGAAAATTTGCATGCCTACATATACTGATCTAAACATTCAACACCAAAGATATATTTAGCATATATTTAATGAAATAAAATATGTTGATCAGCAATATAATTTAGGAAAATTAAATTTACATGCTGACGCAAATTGTAAACTTTTTTGCCTCAAAATCTCAGATGGGGGGGGGTGCAAAGTACCACTGCCCCCCCCCTGTGGCAACCCTTTCCTTGTGGAGTAACAATAAGAAGGAATGATAATTGCCTTCATACATTTAAAATAATAAATATGGCTAAGGAACTATATTTTTGCAACAAACTTAATTTGTATAATCCCTATATCTTTGCAACCTGATGGTGTAAACCTTTGTATGTCAAACATAGACTATTGGATCACAGAATTCCTAGTTTGAAATAGCAAAGGTCTACGTAATCGGGTTGCAAAGACAAAGGTGTTCAAAAAACGTTGCTTCTTCTTTTCCTATTCTCCTCTAAAAATAAATTTTTTTAACAATTTTTCCCTATTTAGAGTTTTCAATGTTTCTATTTCTGGTTTATATTGATTTGAATGTTATTTTATCGTTTAAACTGAAGAAGGTTAAACGAGAAAAAGATATATTGGGATTGGACAAACATCAAAACCTATTCTGGAGTTTGATCTAAAACTTAATTTTCTAAAGGAGAGAATAGAAAGAGCAATAAAATAAGACATATCAAGCGAATAGAATGAGAAAGGAAACTAGGACGGATTAAGAAAATAGAATGAGAAAGGAAACTAGGACGGATTAAGATAATAGAATGAGAAAAGAAACTAGGACGGATTAAGATAATAGAAGGAGAAAAGTAACTAGGACGGATTAAGATAATAGAATGAGAAAAGAAACTAGGACAGATTATCATAATAGAATGAGAAAAGAAACTAGGACGGATTATCATAATAGAATGAGAAAAGTAACTAGGACGGATTAAGATAATAGAATGAGAAAAGAAACTAGGACGGATTAAGATAATAGAATGAGAAAAGAAACTAGGACGGATTAAGATAATAGAATGAGAAAAGAAACTAGGACGGATTAAGATAATAGAAGGAGAAAAGAAACTAGGACGGATTAAGATAATAGAAGGAGAAAAGAAACTAGGACGGACTCAGGGATTTGATGGAAAACAGAGGAGAGATGAAGAAGCACTTCTAAGACAGATTAAAATGGTATGAAGAGGAAAACTAAACTAGAATGGTTTTGGAAAATATGAGGAGAACCAAATATGAGTAGAAGCAAAACTGTAATGGATTACGAGGAAAGATGGAGAAAATTAACTGGGATGTCCTAAGAAGTGAAAATTGAAGTGAAAATAGTTGTTTCTTCATTTGAAATCCTTACATTGAGGTAAGATTTCAGATTAGGTATATAATAAATATGAAAAGTGAGAAGCTTCTCTGATTATTGCTTTATAGTATATGTATATCTAAATATAATAAAGCTGGAATCTCTGTTTGTCTGTCTATTGGTATGTCCGATCCTAACTCATGAACTCATTGACCATTTTGCCTCAAATTTTGTTTGGGGAACTTTGGAGAACCACTGAAATGTTTTTAGCTTAGTTTTAAGATTCTAGATTCACTTTTATTGCAAAAATTGTAATTTACGACCAAGCGCGAGTAAACGGCGGGAGATACTATGAGTACTCTGGGTTCCCAAGCTAGTATAATATATAATTATCTGTTTCTGAGATAGGATTCACTCACTCTGATCCTTTACAGGGCAAATTGGTCTTTATAATCATTTCTACAAAAAATCCATGAATTTTTATCTGAACCGGATTTGTGATTAATCAATAATCACGAGAGGATTATTTAGGAAAAATTCTTAAAGATTAAAAAAGTCAAAAAGTCGCAGAAACACAGACATGATACTCATGGTTTGGATTTTTTTTTCAATGTGGTTCAAGTCTTCGCCTCTGCACGGTGCAGATACAAATCAAATAGTATTAATTTCAAAAATTCTTGAAAATTAAAAATGTCAAAAGTTGCAGAAACACAGACTTGAGACACATGGCCTGGATTTTTTTTAATGTGGTTTAAGTCTGCGCCTCTGCGCGGTGTATATATAAATCAAATTTGATTGAAAAAAAATTTCAAAAATTCTTTAAAATTAAAAAAACAAAGACGCAGAAACAAAGACTGGAGACACATGGTCTGGATTTTTTTCCCAATGGGGTTCAAGTCTGCGCCTCTGCTCGGTACAGATATAAATCAAATTGGATTAAAAAAAATTTCAAAAATTCTTGAAAATTTGAAAAGTCAAAAAGTTGCAGAAACACAGATTTGAGACACATGGTCTGGATTTTTTTCCCAATGTGGTTAAAGTCTGCGCCTTTGTGCGGCGCAGATATTCATAAAAAGATCGTTGCTAACATCTGCAAAAAGGGCTGAAAGAAATTGATTCTTTATGAATTCTGTTAGGTAAAATAATTCCCTTTAATCCCTATACTTTGAAATATCAAAATATAGGGATTAAAAACTTGAGTTTATGACAAAGACTCAATGATTTAATTGTGTTTTTATTGCAAGATTTTAAATAAATTCAGCAGATTAATGAATATTTAAATCTAAAAACAATACTGTAAGAATTGAATAACAAAGTTTCTCACATAAAGTATCGAATTGACTTAAAAGGAACTGATGATTTGTTTATAAGTTTATGATCCCATTATCTTTAAAACCAGATTAAGTGAATTTTTGTTATTTAAAAATTTGAATAATTCATCCATACAGAATTGGAATTATAAAAATTTTACATCACCAGAAATTGGAACAATTGTGTTGAATGCTTGATCTTTATATCTAATGTAGGCACTTTTGAATTTGAGGATCAATGCTTGATCCCTCATTCAAAGTTATCCCTAAATGGTATGACGACTATAACATAAAGTCAAAGATTCATAGATCTGCGTGAGATGGAGATCAATGCTTGATCCGGAGCTTCACGACCACCAAAGTTTTGAATACATGTTGCAAAGATATAAGGATTTAAAAATTAGAGTTTGAGGCAGGTTTTTTATTCCTTTGTAGGAAAATAATAACACAAGTAGATTATTTTCCCTTGATAGCAAAAATGGTTAAATTTGTTACATCTATTAGCACAGTTTGAAGTGACCCTCCATGCAAAGAGGGCATTACCTGATTTCCAACGGAACCTTTGACTGATCATCGTACAGTGTGAAGTTGTGAACTGAACACAGCTGACGTTAATTTATATTCCTTTCAAATCCAAAATATGCTTCGTTCAGCGCGGTTTTCAAAAATTTGAAAGTAGATATTTATATTCTGTGATTTTAAAAAGATTATTAATATTGCTGAAGTATAAAACAGTTGGCAAAAAAAGTCTTTAAGTGTTTCCAAAGACTTTGCTATAATTAGCAAAGTCTTTGAGTGTTTCTGATAAATAAGAATAAGTCCGTCATCAATATCAGACAAAAAGTGAGATGGTACTATTATGAATTGTGTACGCCACTTTACATAAATGGAGGGTCACTTGAAATTACGCCTATTATATGGTGTCTTTCTATACTTCGATTTGTTTGTGCGCCATCATAATTTCCTCAATTTCTATTGCATCCGTTTACAAGGAGACATTTGGGGCTGGATAATGTAATTAATTAAAGGAATTGAGTTTTTGCCACAAACTCAAATATTCTTATCCCTATATCTTGGCCACCCAATGTCGTAGACCTTAGATATTTCAAACTATTAATTCTGTAAGATCAAATAACCTAAGTTTGAAATATCAAAGGTTTATACCCGCTGGTTGCGTAGATTTAGAAATTATAAAATTTGAGGTTGTGGCAAAAACTCAATTCCTTTGATGTATTTCATAAATTTAATAAATCTATTGAAATGATAAATGATGAAAATGAAGATAAATTGAATGGATTTGAAAGAGCAGAAAACCCAACCATTAAACTTCTCTTCTCCTTGGTTTAATTGCCACATTAATTTACGCTTCTTGGCTGCCAGCAAATAATGTGATAAAATCTCATCAGTGGTAATCTTGAATATCTATACCAACCCCTCATTTCTTCCATACAAATTTACTAGAACCTTTTTTAAAATCAGTTCCTGAGAAAGATTTATTTGAATTTATTTCATTTAAAACACTTCATTCGGCATTTCTTCTCTTTATTCTAACATTTCCTCTAACATTTTTATGTTTCCTAAAGTAAAATGTAAGCCTATACCCCCTTTATTTTTTCGTGAGCACTCCCTTAAAACTACACTATTTAAAAATGTATGTATACCTTTGTGTGTGTGAATACATCTTTATAATATAATAATATTCTTGCAGCATAGTTTGAAATATCAAAGGAGTATAACAATATACAGGGATTATAATATCAGAGTTTGTAGCGAAGACTCAATTTCTTTCTGGAAGAAAATGTCGCACAAAAATATCTTGGGAATTGTGGTAAAAGGTACTAACCATGAATAATTATTAAGCTCTGATTCTTTTTTTAATATGAAGAGCCTAAAAGTCGTCTTTAATTGTATCAGTTTTCCCGAAAATATAGATTGTTAGGAAGGTGGTTGGACTTGTTGGACTTTAGTGAATGATGTTTTTCTATTGAAAATTTTTTAATAATAAAGAAAAGAAAAACGCTGGAATTTGGAGATTTTAGTGAAAGTATATATTTCCGTTTTTAATCCTTTTTTATTACTTCATGCACTGCACAACCGTTTTGTGATTTTTATTTATTAAAAGTGTGTTCATATCATTCTTTAACTTATTTCTTTTTTTACTTCATGCACTGCTTCAGCACTTTTCATATTTCATATTTTTCATATTTATATTCAACTGCAAAGCACGAGATATTACAAATAAATTTAATTGGTTGGCCCACTATAAATTGCAGATAAAAACAATGTACATTGTACATTTTAAACATAAGAATGATAATAAATCAGGAAAAATGTAAGGAGGGGGTGAGGGAGTATAAGGGAAAGGGAGGATACTCAGTGTAAAGGTTGGAACAGAGGGTTACATTTGTTATTGAAATCATGTTTATGAACTACAGGGTGAAGAAGATAGTAAAGACTAAGTTTATCCACATGATACAAATGCCCTATAGGATAGACAATACTTTCAATTATTTCCTTCAGTAGCTTGGTAGAAATATGTCCTTACCTGAACTGTTTTTTGGTTTAAGTTTACTCACTGTTTCAAGAATAATTTCTGGTGTAATATTTGCAAACACAAAATTTTCTTCGGATGGCTCCTTCAGATATGTTTCAAAATTGACATTAGAATCCGGAATATAACTAGACAATCTGGGTCCAACGCTCACAAAAAAGACCCTCTGCTATTTCAGCAGATCCCACAAAACTTTTTTATCATCAGTGAAAATTTCAGGAACTGAATGACTTTTTTTCTTAGAAGATATAATAGAGTTTAGTAAAGATCAGGTCTTTTTGATGTCTTTTGAGTATTCTGTAAATTTTGAAGAAAAATAACTAATCTTGTGATCTTTATTTATTAAAAGTGTGTTCATATAATTCTTTATCTTATTTCTTTTATTACTTCATGCACTGCACACCCGTTTTGTAATCTCTATTTATTAAAATTGTGTTAATATGATTCTTTATCCAATTTCTTTTACTACAATGCACTGCCACAGCAGTTTTGTAATTTTTATTTATGTTTGATATTAATACATTCTTTTTTATTTCAAAGTTTAAGCTAAGATATTCATTTTAAAAATGTCTTATACCATCTCTATAGTATAAAAATAATACTTAATAAAGCAATTAAGTCTTTGCCACAAAATCAAATATTCAACTACATATATCTTTGCAACCTGATGGTGTGAATTTTTGAAATTTCAAACTTAGATTTTTTATCTCACAGAATTCATAGTCATATCTAAGGTCAACAACATTGGGATGTTCAGAATTCAAATATAGGGATTAATAATCAAAGCTTGTGCCAAAGACTCAATTCCTTTGAAAATTGGGAGGGGGAATTTAATGGCACTTGCAACGCAAGGTAATGGGACCTTAATGTGTCCTTAAAGTATTTTAAAATTAATAAGAAATACATCCTGTTTAATCTAATGGTTACTAAGGTTAGAAGTGTTTTTGATTTTTTAAATTTAGTTCCTATTTTATGTTTTCCAATGGTGATTTTATATTTAAAACATATTTCCTTTTCTTTTAGAAATCTGTTGTGCACAGTTGGGTTGTTAAAAAAATTTATTTTCATTTTAGTTTTTTTTCTATTTTCTATATCTTCTGAGCTGAAAACTTTAGAATGGTGGATATTGAGATTAATGCTTACTCCTCTCTTTTTCTTAATTTCGAGACTAACCTAATCTTGTACTTGTATCCTGAAAAGTGTATAAAATTCAACCAATCAGAGTCGCATGAAGCCGATTAATTTGAAATTTTGCGCGCCATTTAAGATTATGTACAGAAACGGGAGAAACTCCCTAAATTAAGAAAATCGTTTTTTTTTTTTTTTCTCTACTATATACAAGAAAGAACAGTTGAAGAAGAAAATCAAAAGTGTGTCCATTGGATACTCATATTAAGTAATTGGGATATAGGATATTTCATTCTTAAAGGGAGTGACCGTCTATGTAAGGTAGTTGAACTGAGTATGCAGTGTTGCGGAAAACTTCTTTCGAATTCATTTGAGACATATTAAACTTTTAAAAGATCTGTAAATCCTGAGTTTGAGTGCAAATTCGACGTTCAAAACTCCTACTTTGGGGGTGGATACTTTTTCAGAATTAGTTTTTTTTAAATTTTTAAATAATGACAACGAAAAATAAAGTAAAAATTATACGGTAATCTAATTAGATGGGATGGGAACATATATCTGATAAGACGTTTGTCAATAAATCAATGCTAAAATCGATTATTCCGTTTTCATTATTATATTGAATTTCTTATTTTCTTTGAATTTATTCGCAGATTTCTTCAAATTCTTCAAATGCCTTCTTTTCAATAATAATTCTAGAAAATCTGCAGAAAATCTTTGTGAATAATGAGAAACAATGAGAAACCAGAATAATGAGAAATTATAAACTAATAATTGAACAAAATTACTAATTTTCGATGATAAGATTAATTTTTATTTTCTCAACATGTTCCTATACATGACGTCTGTGTAGTTTATTGTAGAACTTTTTTTACATTTTATGTCGTCGTTATTTAATAATTAAAAAAACTAATTCTAAAAACGTATCCACCCCCAAAGTGAAGTTTTAAACATCGAATTTGCGCTCAAACTCAGGATTTACAGATCTTTAAAAAGTTTAACATGTCTCAAATGAATCCGAAAGAAGTTTTCCACAACACTGCATACTCAGTTCAACTACCTTACTCAATAGTTCAGACCTCTGGAAACTTTTTCTTGCTTAAAGTATTTTAAAGTTCGATCATGATTAACATTTGGAAAGTATCAAAATTCACAATGAAATGCAACTGACAAAATTAAAACCATGTTTTGACCAAAATTATAATCCAAAAATATAACCATTAACCAGCTAAATATATTATTTACCATAAATTAACTTTTTTTAAACAAAAATAAAACAATTTATTTGAACAAACATCTATCTGAAGATTTTCTTTTATCTTTTACTAAAACTAGGTTATTATTAATTCTTTTTTGTTACAAGATTAGATCTTTGGTGATAATTACAATGTATCATCCCAAAATATCCATTATAGAATAAATAAGTTCAGTAAACAAGCATATGTAATTACTCTCAATTGCAACAGTACTTATTTATCTTTTCTAATGAAAAGAATAATTATTTTTTCAAATTTTGATTTTATGAAGAAAAAAATTACAAAGTTGGTTCATGGAGTGAGAGAAGTTTTATGCAACATTGCAGGTACGGTTTTGTAACCTCGTTGCTCGTCTAGTATTGATTTTATGCACAAGTAAGAGAATAACAAATTTTATGGTTAAAAATGGAAAACAATTTTTTTTCTTTTCAACACAATGATGATCACATTCTTCGCCTCTCGGAGAGGGGGTAAACATTTCGAATGGGCAAAAAATGTTACATTTTCAGTTTTAAAAATGTTATATTTTTGGTCGAACGTGGTTTCGTCTTCAAATTAGAATGTTTTATTTTTATTTAAAAGAATAGGTTATATTTTCTGTCAAAAAAAAGTTTTTTACAAGAAAACGGTGGCAAACAGAATTGTATTTTTGATTAAAAATTGATTTTTTGATTAAAAATTGACTTTATGTTTGATAAAAATTGGCTTTATTTTTGATAAAAATTGGTTATATTTCTGGTAATAATGTAACCATTTTTGTCAATTATATTTTAGTCAGTTATATTTTTGGTCGAAATATGTATTTTTGGTCGTTATAATTATTTTTCATCGTTATTTGTAATTTTGATTGTTATAAGTATTTTTTGTCGTTATTTGTAATTTTGATCGTGTTCAGTATTTTTGGTCGTTATATGTATTTTTGGTCGCTTTAAGTATTTTTGGTCGTTTAAAATTTTTCGTCGTTATTTGTAATTTTGATCGTTACAAGTATTTTTGGTCCCTACATAGTATTTTTGGTCGTTATATGTATTTTTGGTCTTTATATTTGTGGTAGTTATATCATTATTTTAATATTTCCTTCTTATATTCTCATCCTTTGTTGGTAACCCTGTACTTTACTTTACTGCATGAAAACTGTGATTTCGAGAATTGTTTTTCTGTATTTTCTGCAACACTGCAATGTCTGACCAATGTTCTAAAATATTGATCAAATACCAATAACAGTCTCAATTCAACCTGAAACTTATATCTTAAGTTTGCTGCAGTTTTTAAAATTATAAAATAAAAAATTTGAAAAAAAAGGAATTGAGTCTTTGCCGGCCACGCCCACAAACTCTGATTTTCTAATCCATGTATCTTAATTAGATATTTCAAACTTTCTGTCAGATCAAAAGATCAAATAGTAGAAGTTTGAAATATAAAAGATTTCCAATATTAGGTTGCAAAGACATAGAGATTAGAAAATTTGAGTTTGTGTCAAAGACTTAATTTCTTTTCGAATTTAACTCAAAGAAAAATGGCAAAAGTTAAGATCTTACAAAAATTCATCTTAGTTTTAAAAACAAGGATGGCGTTTAAAAAAAGAATTACATCAACATAAACGTATGTATAATCTGCAATATTTCATGGTTAAGTCTTTTTTGCAGAAACAGAGATTTAAATTTAACAAAAATCTTCATTTTCATCGTATTCACTAAATACTTCGATATTACTTTGATTAGAATATATCTATAATCATCTTTTTATGATTTTATTAATCTTATTACTTCTAAGAAATTCTAACTAAGAAAAGAAGTTCCTGCTAAAAGTTGCTCTATATAATTTCTATCTCTAATATCTGACGTAGCAATTTCTTTGATGATAAAAACTACTTAATATTTGATTAGAAATCCCATTAAATATAACAAGAATTAAAACTTTTCTTTTCAAATATCTAATTTCTAAACAAAATATTTTGTTAGAAGGAATAAAAAACTTTTCCAATTTGCGCAATTTTTCTAAAAAGAATGTGCATTTTTCACAGCAGGGGAAGAAACTTTCCGACAGCAGGATTGTCCGTACACAGTACTGCACTAGTACTCAACACATAGATCAATAACAATACAGATAGAACAATAGATGTCGTCTTTTCAAGATTTAGGGTTTTTACGTTCACAATAACCCCGCAACTGCAAGAGAAAATTCATGCGGTTTCTTTAAACTCTTGTTTCTTATATTAAAATTCACGCAAATGTTTAGACCCGAAAAAAGAAACTCGGGAGTTTGGTTAAATAATACTCTTAAATTTCCGGCTCAGGTTCCTTAAATTCCAAGCGCATTGTACAGGTATTGGGACTTCTTTTACAAAAATAATGAATAAATAAATAAATGTCGAATAAATGTCTAGAGTGTAGAATTTGATACATCCATTGGAAAAGAGCCAGGATCGTGCCTCGGTTAATTATATTAAATATTATAAAAGAATATAAGAATATAAGAATTCTGAGTGGTTTTTAGGAATTGTTAATTTACTCAACTGATTTTTCTTTAGTGATGTTCTAAATATCGGCTCATAAAGGGAAGTAGGTCAACATATTAAACTTTTAATTTCCTTTGGATTGAAATAGCTTTTCCTACATTCCTATATTTGTATTTAAGCACTTCTTTCTCCTAGATGTATATACTGTAGTCTGTACATTGTAAAATAAAAACTAGATGAGTTACGAGGTCGCAAAGTCATACCACTCGTTTGTTTTTTCTTATCCCTACATCTGCTTCACCCTTTAGATCCATTCTTTTCACTTCATCTTCGTCATTCTCATTTCATCTTCGTCATCCTTACTTCAGCTCCGTCCTTATCACTTCAGCTCCGTCCTTCTTACTTCATCTCCGTCCTTCTCACTTCATCTTTGTCCTTCTCACTTCATCTATGTCCTTCTCACTTCATCTCCGTCCTTCTTACTTCATTTCCATCCTTCTTACTTCATTTCCATCCTTCTCACTTCATCTCTGTCCTTTTCACATAATCTCCGTCATCCTTACTTCTTCTTCATCCCCCTTAATTACTTCATCTCCGTCCTTGTCACTTCATCTCCGTCCTTCTTACTTCATTTCCATCCTTCTCACTTTATTTCCGTCCTTCTCATTTCATCTCCGTCCTTCTCGCTTTATCTCTGTCCTTCTCACTTCATCTCTGTCCTTTTTACTTCACCTTCATCATTCTTACTTTATTTCATTCCTTCCCATTTCATCCGTCCTTCTCACTTCATCTCCGTCCTTCTCACTTCATCTCCGTCTTTCAAACTTCATCTACATCCTTCTTTTTTCGTCTCCATCCGTCTCATTTCTTCTATGTCCTTCTCACTTCATTCTTCTAGTTCTCCAATATATCACCAACCTTCGTGGATCCCTTCTAGTTCTCCAATATATCACCAACCTTCACGGATCCCTTCTAGTTCTCCCATATCCCACCAACCTTCATTGATCCCTTCTAGTTCTCCCATATCCCACCAACCTTCATTGATCCCTTCTAGTTCTCCCATATCCCACCAACCTTCATGGATCCCTTCTAGTTCTCACATATCCTACCAACCTTCATAGATCCCTTCTAGTTCTCCCATATCCCACCAACCATCATGGATCCCTTCTAGTTCTCCCATATCCCACCAACCTTCATGGATCCCATCTAGTTCTCCCTTATCCCACCAACCTTCATGGATCCCTTCTAGTTCTCCCATATCCCACCAACCTTCATGGATCCCTTCTAGTTCTCCCATATCCCATGCATCCAAGATAAATGTATTTATTTAACCTTAAATAAAAGTAAAAGAGTACTTACATTCTAAATTGAAAAAGAAATTTATATGTTTTATCGAATTTAGATTCTTAATGAGATATTTCCAACGAGGTTATAGTGTATAGAGTGATGATGTACGCTAAACAACAAGGTTATAGTGTATAGAGTGATGATGTACGCTAACCAACGAGGTTATAGTGTATAGAGTGATGATGTACGCTAATCCTTTACTAATTTATATACCATGAACTATAACTGCATATTTGTTTATTATAAGGAGATTCTGCCCTAACCTATAGTATATCAATATTAGTAAACAGTTGTAAGTATACAGTACAGCTAACTGAACAAATATTTTTACTCCTTCGGATATTTTTAACCCAGGGCTTTGAATTTTAAATTTGTTTGTAAGGATATTGTTAGGATCAAAGGTTTGGGAAAATTGAAAATTTTTAAGAAGTTTATGGAAACGCTTCTTACTTATTATCCTTCGCCTAAATATATATTTTTAGGATTTATAAATTTAAAACCTTTGATATCATAATCCTAAAACATTTGAAATTAATTATTTTCATCAGTGGTTTCTCTAAAAAAGTGACTTCATGCGCAATTGTAGGAAAACATATCGAAATTATAAAAATTCAGATTAAGGGTATCGTTGTGAATCAGGCTCTGTCATCATTGTATGGAGGATCACCTGAAATTTTGCTTTCAGTACCTTCAACTGTGTTTACTATCAATCGGATGATCGAGAGAAAGTAAAAAATTAATAAAACATCTTTAAGTGTGTAAATGTCAAAATTGAAAAAGTATTGAATTTTTCTAAAACATTTATCAGTTTAAATAAATTAAACTCTTCCATTCCCTGCATGAAACTACAGCACACAACCAAGAGACTATCAACGCCACGGTGATTCAGATGTCAGTGAGCCTTCACGAACGAACCTAATTACCCTTGCTAAAATTAGTTTTTTTTTGTATTTTGAGTGCTGCACATTTGATACTGCCCGCGGACATACTCAGCAGTACATAGTTTTGATACTGACCGCGGACATACTCTGCAGTACATAGTTTTGATACTGTCTGCGGACATACTCAGCAGTACATAGTTTTGAAACTGCAATCGGACATCTCAGCAGTACATAGTTTTGATACTGCCCGTGGACATACTCTGCAGTACATAGTTTTGATACTGCCCGCGGACATACTCAGCAGTACATAGTTTTGATACTGCCCGCGGACATACTCAGCAGTACATGCGTCAGTTAAAAATTAAAGCTTATTATATTCATATTTTGATCATTTTAATCCTTATACCTCAACGAGAGTAGGAGAGTTTTATTGCAAACAATGTTTTGGAAGGTTTTTTGCTCTTATTTTCTCCCAGAGTTAAAATATGCCAAAATGTATGAGAATTAAATGTTTATTTAAAACACATGGTTTTCTTGAATTCTGACAAATATTTTTTTTTTGATAAAAATAATGTAAAGTTTATTAAAAATAAACTTTAATAGAATACCGTGCGTAGTTATATTCTCCTTCTCCAACTACTGATACTCTTCATAGAACAATATGTTGTTCCAACAAAAGTTTTGATTTATAAAGTTTGAATATTCTTCTACATTTATTATTTAATCTGGTTTTATACTTATAACATACTGTAGATACAGGGTGAGTAAAAAAACAGGATTAGCGTTGTTTTACAAAACATTTTGAAAATGTTTTCCGGGGTCGAAAAATATTGAAATGAAATTAACCAATAAGAAAAAAAAATCTTTTGATCTATAGAAGAAAGGTTTACTTTATGTTAATAAAAAGTTTATAAATATCTATTGATTAGAGAAAAAGTCACAAAAACTCAGCTAAAATATTAAAATTAATCCGATTCTGCACCAAATCTTACAAAGATGTCAAAATGGATCAATTTGCTAGTTAAAAATTTAATTCATATAATATGGAAGATTTGGATGATTTGGTAGAGGTAAATACATCTTTTAAGTTTTAAATCTGAAGAATTTCACTAATAATTCTTCTCTTTATTATCTCTTTCATTAATCAAAAAGATTTTCATGAAATTTGAAACACATTTTTGAATTAATTTCCGAAGAAAAAGATAAAAAGTTTCTTGTCTACAAAAATAATATTTTTGCATTTTGATGATTACATTTTGGTATTTTTAAGCCCAAGACTTAAGCACTGCAAAAAGGGGTTTCGTAAAACAATGCTAATTCCGTTTTTAAGAAAACTAACCCTGTGTACTTCCCAGATCTTACAGTGTCACCATAAACATAAACATTAAATTGCTATGCTCATTGTAAAATTATTCCACACAAAACAAATTAATGTTTTTACGATAAAAACCTTGATTCTTTGCCACAAACTCTTGGATTTTATAATCCCTTATATATTAAACTTGAATATTTGATGTGACAGAATCCACAGTTTGAAATATCTAAGGTCTACTTATATATTTAGCTGCAGAGATATAGAGATTTAGAAATCAGAGTTTGTGGCCCGGAAAAGGTTAAATTCCTTTAATTAAAATAAAACGAGTCACGGAAGTTCGTAGTAAGATTTTGACTCCACTGGAGACCACCGGAGGGAATTCTTTTTCACTGGAGGGGTTTGAAAAAATGCTTTTATCCTTCCAAGGGGTTTATAATTCCACTGGAGGGATTCAGATATCCTTCCTGGGGGTTTATAATTCCACTGGAGGGATTCAGTTATCCTTCCTAGGAGTTTAAAATTCCACTGGAGGGATTCAGATATCCTTCCTGGGGGTTTATAATTCTACTGGAGGGATTCAGTTATCCTTCCAAGGGGTTCATAATTCCATTGGAGGGATTCAGTTATCCTTCCTAGGGGTTTATATTTCCACTGGAGGGATTCAGTTATCCTTCCAAGGGGTTTATAATTCCACTGGAGGGATTCAGATATCCTTCCTAGGAGTTTAAAATTCCACTGGAGAGATTCAGATATCTTTCCTGGGGGTTTATAATTCCATTGGAAGGATACAGTTATCCTTCCGAGGGGTTTAAAATTCCACTGGAGGGATTCAGATATCCAGGCTGAACAGGATGAAAAAAATGAGTATAAACTAAAAGGAAAGACGGATGAAAAGTATGGAAGGTTAACAAGAATGATAAACCCCCTGAAAAAGATATATATATCCCTCCAGTGGAATTATACACCCCTAGAAAGGATATCTGAACCCCTCCAGTGGAATTATAAACCCCTAGGAAGGATAACTGAATCCCTCCAGTGGAATAATAAACCCCCAGGAAGAATATCTGAATCCCTCCAGTGGAATTATAAACCCCTAGGAAGGATAACTGAATCCCTCCAGTGGAATTATAACCCCCCAGGAAGGACATCTGAATCCCTCCAGTGGAATGTAAATCATCCTGCATAAAGTTTTTAATTGTAAAAAGCATTTTTTGAAACCCCTCCAGTGAAAATAAAATCCCTCCGGTGGTCTCCAGTAGAATCGAAATCTTACTACGAACTTCTTTGAGTCAAATAAAACCCACATTTCCTTGGATATGAGATACACCACGAGGAAATATTTGGTGTACGTTCAACCGAAAAATAATCGAGCTTTGTAATTTTGCATTTCAGTTTTGCATTACCAGAAAAGTAATTCAATTACAGTGAGAACCAGAAAACTCTGGAATAGGAAGTCGACTTTCAGACTCAAGTTACAACTTTACAACTTTAAATTGTCCAGTGAACATGAGACACCAATTGTGAAGTGTAAGAAGTGATTTAATAACTTACTATTAAGCTTTTTGCTCAGTCAAAACATCAAAAGATGTCGTCTTCCTATTTCATAGTTTTCTTGTTTTCACTTTGACTGTAAATAATTAAACTAAATTTAAATTTAAATAATTGTCACTATAATCATTAATTTACACCTCTAATAAACCTATACAAAAGCAAAATTTACAAAAAAAAAATGAAAAGTTTTGATTGAACAGGACACAGGAATATATTTCTGTAAGTAAAACATAAAATTTCGATTCCTGACAAAATATAAAAAATTGGGACCAATCAGACATTCAAACCTTTTTTGAAGAAATTATGAGAGCGCGGAAATCAAATATATTCGGTAATTTGGAATCTATAATAAGTATTTACATTAAACAAAAAAATTCACACGAATTTTCTAAAATCTAACTTCAATAAGAATTTGTGCAAATACTTGCAGGGTGGTTTTAAATGCAAACTTTTAAAATCAGATGAACCGATTTTACTCGACATAATCTTTAGTTTTCTTATCCCTTTGAAACCTGGAATAACAAATAACCTTGCTTCAGTTGCTTCAATTTGAATTAAATCGCATTTTGGTCTATAATTCAACAATAATAAAACTTTTTTAATGATTTTTTATTGATAACTCGTCCACCAACAAAAAAGCATGATTGAGAAAAAGCGAAAAATGTATATTGAGTTGGTCAAATTGTCATTGAAAGTCTGAGCTCACTGGGAGAAGAACTGTTAAATCTGCGTGAAATATGAATATCAACAGTTAAATTTAGGAAAGAATGCAATAACAAAGGTTTACACGATCAGAATAGAAAAAATTTAGGGTTAGAAAATTCAAGTTTGTCGCGAGTAATCAATTCTTTGTGGTTCAAATTTAATCAGTTGAAGGTCAAAAGTACTTTCTTAACCAATAATTAATTAATTAATTACAGAGATGAAGGTCAACTGCCTTTCACCCATTCATAAGTTTCTTTTTCAAAACTATTAAACTGGATGATTCAACATATTAAACCCTAGTAATAGAAAACAAGTAATGCGCCATAGTTTCAGGTTCTGGTGTGAATCCTTGATGGAACTCTTTTACTGCCTTGATTATATTACTTATATTCAAGTTGACGATATCAAATAGATCACTAAACATATTTGAATTATTACACTAAAGATATGATCAGAAGTGAGAACTGTTGTATTGTGAATCTCGAGATCTACAATGGTAAAATACAACTTTTAGGAAAATATAGATGGTTTAATTTACAACAAAATAATCCTATTTTTTGTTTTTAATAAGCTAGACTAAATTTATTCCGTCCAAACTCAACAGTTCATTAAATTTTCATTTTTTTATATTCTTTTATATTTCTGTGATATCTACAAAAAATACAAGAACTAAAGATTAGGAATTGCGAAAAAATATGGTTGCTTGTTTTTACATACTTGCATCATTCCCCTTACTTCAGAATGAATATCCATTTGATCCGACTTCAGTTTTTAATCCTTACAAACCTATGATTACATTCAAAAAACTTTTTTCAATTTCTTCTTTCCTCATCTTCTGCTTTTCTATTTTTTTCTTCTTTTTCTCTTTTCTCCTCCGTTCTCTTCTTCTCAATATTCTTTCCTCTGTACACCTCCGGGGGTAGTTTTTCAAGTTCTTGAGAAAATTGATTTTGTACAAAATTGTCAATTACAGAGACGAGATGAGGACGGTTTTCTCCAGGATATTTTTCATCAGGATAGATCTAAACAATATAATACAGAGACGAGATAGGGACGGTTTTCTCCAGGATATTTTTCATCAGGATAGATCTAAACAATATAATACAGAGACGAGATGAGGACGGTTTTTTTCCAGGATATTTTTCATCAGGATAGATCTAAACAATATAATACAGAGACGAGATAGGGACGGTTTTCTCCGGAATATTTTTCATCAAGATAGATCTAAACAATATAATACAGAGACGAGAGGGGGACGGTTTTCTCCAGGATATTTTTCATCAGGATAGATCTAAACAATATAATACAGAGACGAGATAGGGACGGTTTTCTCCGGATCAGGATATATCTAGAATGTAATTTGTTAAAATCTTTATTATTACAGAAATAGTTTATACCTTTTTAAGGACTTAAAAGAAATATCATTCTAATTTCTAATCAATTATCTAATTTACGGACATATGCAAAAATGCAAATAGTGCCTTTTAATTCATAATTTGAATTGGGATTTCCTTATACTTTCTTCAATTTATCATGAGTCCTTCCTCTCAGAAAAAATATTTTGGTTTATTATAATTAAGCTTGTTCGTTTACTATACATGGAATGAAGAAATCTGGGAAATGTTTGTTATCCTCTTGTTCAGTAAATATAAGGAACACACAGAGCTACAACTGCACAAGGATAAAGTTTTAAAAAAAATGTAAATAAGATATCTAACATCCTTTGTATTTTTAGTTAGTTGCGTGAACATTGATCAAGGTTTTGAAAAAAACCTCATATAGCCTCCGGCATATTGTTTTTAGTGGAAACATATAGTTGGGTAATCATTGGTCCAGGTTTTGAAAAAACTCAAAAAGCCTCAGGCATATTGTTTTTTTGTTCTCGATATCAATCGTGAAAAATATTTTTTTTTAAACATTCTGGACTGAAAACGGACTGTAAGACCTGAGATGAAGGATAAATAAAATATATCCTACCATCTGCTTGAACATGACTCCCTTGTCAACCAAGAGCTTGGAGAGAGAGAAGGTTTGTTGAACCTGACCAGGTCGATTTGTACTCTCATCAACCACAAGAACAGACACGTGCCTAAACATTTACCAATGAATTAAGGGAGCTTTGCAGCCTGGGTTTTCTCCAAATTGGAGTTCTTTATTCTTCTGCAAATTGATTTCAATCTTTCAACAAAATATATCTCTCCATCTTTATTTTTGGAATATAAAACTAAGGACAAGTTGCTTCAGAGTTTTTAAGCATAAATATTTAATCAATAAGACACTTTTTTTAGGAAAGTGAGCAGCTTATTTGATTAAGTTAATATCTGAGGCTACACAATTTTTTAGGAAAGTGAGCAGCTTATTTAATTAAGTTGATATCTGATGCTACACAATTTTTTTGGAAAGTGAGCAGCTTATTTAATTAAGTTGATATCTGATGCTACACAATTTTTTAGGAAAGTGAGCAGCTTATTTAATTAAGTTGATATCTGATGCTACACAATTTTTTAGGAAAGTGAGCAGCTTATTTAATTAAGTTGATATCTGATGCTATACAATTTTTTAGGAAAGTGAGCAGCTTATTTAATTAAGTTGATATCTGATGCTACACAATTTTTTAGGAAAGTGAGCAGCTTATTTGATTAAGTTGATATCTGAGGCTACACAATTTTTAAAAGTCAGATTTGAACTAATATATTGAAATCTGAATGTTTCTCTAAGAAAGCCTATATAATCAATTGCTATTTAAAATTTAAAAAGATTCCAACAAGAAAAAAATGTAAACTTTTTTTCAAAATAAAGTTTGCGTACGTTTTTCAATCCCAGGCTTTCTTGTCAAAAAATTGGTTACAATTCCGAAACTTTACTGTCTAATTTCGAATGATTAGAAATTGCACATCCATATTTTATTAGGGGAAAAATTGGGACTACACCAAGGTTATACTGCAAGGAAAGTTATTTTAGAGGTGTACGCATCTTTTGTACTGCAGTGTACTGTCTCTGGGCGGTAATGTAAACACAAGACGATTGTCGAAGCCTGACATGGGATCCATCTTTCACAAAAAAATCAATGAAATATTCTGGTCATAGGAAATTATTATATGAATTATCAAAAATTTCCAAATTTAACGATTTTAACCTCCTCGGATACTAAACGAACACTGATGCAGCTATTATTGTTTACAAATTCCGCCCAGAGAGAACTGGTTTCAATATGTACGCAGAGTATACGAAACTGCAATTAACTTTCCTTGAATTATAACCTTGGACTACACTGATTTTTAAGGTTGAAGGTTTATTTAGAGAATGATACTAAAACTAACATTTCTTATTTGAATGAGCAATAATATGACTAATTTGAAGAAGTTGAACCTCACCTCTTTGAGAATCTATTTGCATAGTTAGAAATATCTGCTGAATCATAGTTGAGAAAACCGGTTTCTATTTCTCCAAGATAGCGCTCACTCGTCCAGGTATCTAGAAAAAACCGCCATAATTAAAACGCCGGAGATGTCTGTACATATTGAAAAGAATACTAGTTACATAAAAATCCTCTAGACGCAAAAAATATTGCACTTTTTTAAGAATGGTAAATTATAATTAGAAATTGAAACGAATGGGCCCGAACGTTTTTACCTCAATTTGGCTTGACATTTTTTCACAATAGATGGATTTTTAAAATATTTAAAAAGTTTGTTAAACAAAGAAACCCTAATTAACGAATGATATTAGATACACACAAAAAATCTGCTGTTATATAACTTTTTGTGTTTTTGTTTATTTTTTAATTAATCTGATTTTAAGAATAGAATTTCCAAAGTTTTATGTTAAACTGAATAAAAAACTTTTTCCATTAAAACATCACAAAAGCCTTTTAAGATTTAAACCAAGTTCCAAATAATGCAGTACAATATAAGTTGTTAAACCTTAGGTCTAACTAAATGATACATGGTGGGGGTTGAAAAATGTTTATTGATTAAAACTTGTTACGGAATATATAGGAGCGTTTTTACTTTCTGTGGGGGGATTTAGGGAGCTTCACAACTGCTGGAATTGATGAGTCTTCAGAACACGGAGCAGTCTGGAGCAGAACTGTAGAATGCTGCTTCTGTAGGGAACTGCTTTAAGCTGTAGGTGTAGATGAACCTTTAGAGCTGTCTGAAAATAATTGATTCCAACCATGATCTGACATTCTTTGTTAAAAATATGCACTTTGAACTCCGTTACAAAGTACACTAGTAGACACGCACTTTCTTGTCTTATTTCTCTCTACAAACAACAAACTTTGCTCGGCTAAAAGTCTTTTTATGGTTTTCATGGTTTTCATGGCAAGATTGAAAGTGTTAAAAAAATACTATATTAACCTAAGGTGTCGTTATAATGTAAGATTTGATTTGAATTTGTCTCTAGGGAGATAAAGTTAATAATTTTGAGCAATATTATCTAACTTTTTTCGCAGAAAATCCAATAAAAATGAGATTTTATTATTGCAGCCCAGGGTCATGGAATTCTTAAAGTCAACAATGAGAAAAGCATTTTTTAGAAATAAATCAGCTTTTAATTTGAAAATGGAAGAAGAAGAAACCCCCTCCGGACACCTTCTGAAGAAAAATTCTCAAACTTGAAGCACAATCAGATGTAAAATAAATACGTTGGTAAACATTCACGTCTTAATCTAACCAATAATATCGACTGAAGGTTTATATTTTTTTAGTTCCTTGTTAATTTTTTCTCAGGGGGTCCTCAGAATATAAGTCTTAAATTCTTGAAAGGGATGTTAAGAATGGGATAAACAATCTTTTAGAGAAAACTACCTATTTTATTCCAATGAGAGATAGGGTTGAAGAGAACTGCGCACGAGACAAACCTCTCCGAGTCCTCTGCTAGCACTGCTCCAACCATCCAGGCTCCATAGCTCCGTCCCAGAATACATATATCAGACGGAGAGATATAACTCTGATTCTTTATCAAATGCCTGGAAAATAAATTAAATTAAAGCAGTTTTTTACGAAATACTCAACACAGTTGCGTTTTGATTTTGTTGTGCTACATTTTTGCGAAAAAAATACCACTTTACGCAATCATTCGCAAACTTAATTTCGCGCAAAATTGAGCTATTCTGCTTTTGCGTTATTCTGTTTTGCGCAATTTTGCGGAACATATTCTCATAAAAAGGCTAATCAAAGGTGTAAACTGTATACATTAGTTATCTATAAGATGGCACTTTTTGGCATTTAATTTCAATACTTAATCTTTGCAACCTTGTGCATAATAGCACACTGCAAATCAAGATGTGCACGCTTAAAAGGATTAATGATTTGTGAATTAAAATCAAAGGCCAAGGCGATGAGACAATTCAAAGTTGAGGATGTCTAAAAATAGAAATTTGATAACTCAGGGTTGTCTATATCTCAGTGGACATAACCCTTTGATATTTCAATCATATCCAATTGACTAGAAGTAGTCAACAATTGAATTATCAAAGGTTGCCACCACACAAAGATTCAGACATCTAAAAAATTATGCATTAATTTTCAATTTTCTACTTTCTATTTTATTAATTTTTGTCCTTTAATTTGAAGGTTTTGTAATAAAAGTAATCCATTCAGAGTAGCAAAATCATAATTTTGTTTCTATGTAAATTTTAGAATAAACCTTTAGTTGATTGATTCTGTGCTGAAACTTGACTGAGACTCTCAATTTTGATAAATTTGCTAAGAATATTATTTGTTTGCGGAAAAATCTAGGTTTTGCGCAATACTTCCGGTTTTGCGAAAATCCTACACATAAATGTTCAAAAACGCGCAAAACTTATTGCGCTCAATGAGCAAAAAATACGCAAAAGTTTGCAAAAAAAATAAGGTAATTTCGTGGAAGCACTACACGTGATGAATGGTCTACAAAACATTAGAAGAAAGTAACACTAAAATGAATGATAAAAAAAGGTTTATATAGGTTAGTTAGTTGAGCCACGAGTATGATCCAACTGCATCGAATTGTTCAAGTAAAGGTCTGATCATTTTGTGTTTGTATGTTTGTTTAGTATTCAATAAACGCTAAAACGTAAACGGCTAAACCGATCGGGCCCAGTTTTTTTACTTACGTGACCCCTTGGAAGGTATATGACAAGTCAAGGTTCAAATTTTTACCGGAAAAAAAATCGACATTTATTATTTTTGAAATTGCACCAATTTAAACATTTAAAGTTAAAGGCAAAAGTTAGAAGTTAAAAATGTTTCTAGAAACGGCCGCCTAAAAGCCCTCATTTTAAAATGAGAATAGACAGGTTATATATATTTAAAGATATAAATAAGTTTGAAATTAAAGGCTTACTGACTATCAAATTCAAATATCAAGTTACCTTGAGACGCCATATTTACAAAAAAAGTACTAATCGACACTAAACATCTTCAAATAAAAAATATAGACATGACAGCAGATACTAGATACTAGATACATTAAAAATATAAAATTATTTCTATTTTGTTCGCTCACCTGATAATCTTGAGGATATCTCCTACTTCGGAGAATTTTAAATTTCCTGATTTAATTTTCTTGGTGCGGGAAATCTAAACAAGGTTACTTTTACCTCAAACTTTGGGAAAATTCTTTCTTTCTTCTGTTTACTAAATATTCAATCCGTTCCTTGATTTAGAGCAGGGACATACATTTCTCATAATTATTTCAAATTAAAATGAGTGTGAAGGGGGAGGGGTTAAAAAGTAAAATTTTATGAAGAATGCGATGAGATTAAAATGTTTGCTGATCATTGGCATTTTTTTTATTTAAAAAACAAACAAAAATTTATGGAAGTGAGATTTTTGAAAAAGGTTGAATATATTTTTTGGGTCAACGTCAGCCATTTTTCGTCTTTTTAAACAGGAGCTAAACACTAAACACTTGTAATCCCTATATATCTATGTTGTTGTTGACCTTTAAAACTTCAAACTATGAATTCTGTCAAATAATCCAAAGTTGCAAAGAAATAAGGATTTCCAAATTAGATAAATTTAACCTCTGGTAAACATTTATCCCTTTATCCAAGATGATATTATTTGTTTAAACCAAACTTTGTTTTGTTTTGTTCAAGTTATACATGGGAAACAAAAACAATCTCTTTATTGGGAAACTTTGCCTCATTTATTCAGATTCTCTTTAACTTTTCTTTTCTGATTTTACATATTCGTTTTTTTAATTGGATTCTCAATCTTTATTTCTAATGCAAGCTGTGCTAACCTCCGTATTTTGTTTTCAAGTAGTTTTTTTATTTCGACTTAGTTCAGGATAAATTTTGTAATAAGAACTACAGGGTTACCCACAAAGGATGAGACTGTAAAACCGATCTGAACTGTTAAAATATGACGATTTCACGGTTAATAAAAGTGTCTTTTAATGGCTTACTTCATGATTTGGCAAAGAAAGGAATTAGTTGTTAGTTGCTGAGTATCATGGATATAAAGAGAACAGTGTCCGAATTCAATTTAAATTGAGCCGCGACTTAAATCTGCCAAAAACCGGTTTCAATTGAGCGCCGGCTAAAATCTTGAAAAATTAAATACAATTTTAAGTGGCATCAACCTTATTTGAGCCGCGGCTAAAATTCTTAAAATTCGACCTCTGACAGTATAAATTTCTTACAATCGTCTCTACAGTCTCATCCTTTGTGGGTAACCTTGTATATTTAACTTATAATTTGTATACTTTAGACTTATTAAAAGCATTTGGCTTTATGGAAGTATGAATGGAGGCTAAAGATTGGAGGATAAAGGTTGGAGGATAGAGGATGAAAGATAAAGGATAAAAATTAAAGAAAAAGAGTGAGGGTTAAAGGATGAATAATCAGAGTTAAACCAAGAATAATAAGATTTACCTGTTGTTTTCTATGATAAACCCGTCCTACAATATATTCTTTCTCAGATGCTAGATAATCCTCCCAACTCAACCCGTTCTTAGGTCTGGAGTAACCTTCCATCTCGTCCTGCCTTAACAAAAAGATACACTGAAACTGTCCGAAACCAATAATATAATTTTTGGAGATTCATCAAATAATTTTCTTTTGAAAAATTTAATACTATTTTAGTCTCGTTTTTAACCCCCCCCCCCCCACACACACACACACACTCCCTGAGCTGAGTAAACTTTAATATTCTTATTATTAAACCTAAATACCTTGACCCATTATGAGCGAAAACGTCGATTTCGAGGTCTAGCTTTTAATTAAGAGATTCTATAATTAATTCTACAAAATTCAGTCGTATAAACTTCTCCAATTATAAAATGAACTTATAAACGATTCACCGACAAAGGGTCAAACGACCCAGGGTCAAACGACACTGGGTCAAACGACAAAGGGTCAAAAGTGCGACAAAGGGTCAAACGACAAAAGGTCAAAATGATAAAAATATTTTTTGATTTGAATCATAGGAAACTCGCAATTTTAATCACAAAAATCCGCCAAACTTTTTTGAAGATTTAAACTTTAGTCTGATTCTGGCTTCCATAATGGTCGGGTTGGCAATATAATTGACCATGTTGCCGCAGCGTTCGGCCCCCTAGCCTGTCCTAGCAGCAGCGCTCGGCCCAGAAATTGTCTTAACTAACCTAACCCGTGGCCGCAGCGCTCGGCCCCCTAGCCTGTCCTAGTCGCAGCGCTCGGCCCAGAAAGTGTCTTAACCTAACCTAACCCTAAATAATAATAAATAAATGGATATAATTGACCATGTGGCCATAGCGCTCGGCCAAGAATGTACCTAACCTAACCTTAAATAATAATAAAAAAAATACTAACCGTCAAAATTTAAACGAACTTTGATCTAACAGATTTCAAATTTGAAATTGCAAAGGTCTAATTGCACTAATCAGTTCAGTTTATGGCATTTTTCAAACTCTATTTTTATTAATTCTATATCTTTGCAACGTAAACGACACCATAGACTTTTGTTATTTCAAAATATCCATTCTATGATCTAATCTGCTCAAAACCAGCCTCAAATAAAATATATCAACAACTTCGCTCAGGTCAAAGTACTAATGCAAGGAAAGTTATTTCAGAAGTTTACGCAACTTTTGTACTGCAGTGTACTGTCTCTGGGCGGTAATGTAAACACAAGACGGATGTCAAAGCCTGACATGGGATCCATCTTTCACATAAAAAATCAATGAGATATTCTGGTCATAGGAAAGTTTTATGTGACCTATAAAAATTTTTAAAATTCAATGCTTCTATCCTCCTCGGATACTAAACAAACACTGATGCATCTATTCTTGTTTACAAATTCCGCCCAGAGAGAACTGGTTTCAATGTGTACGCTGAGTATACGCAACTGCAATTAACTTTCCTTGCATTATAACCTTGGCTCAGGTTAAAAAATCAATTAAATGTAAACCTGTAACAAGACAATAATTAAAACTTACAGGATGAGGAAAAGTGGAAACTGTATCTCCAGGTTGGATCTCCAGGTGGGGGGGAGAGTCAGCTCAAGATCAATCCTCTCTTTACTAAACTCTATAAATCTTCTCCTAAGAGTTCATTAAACATTAATTAAGGAGAAAAGTAAGAAAATAAGTTTTCTTTATAAAATATATAATTTATATATAAGAGTACACAATACATCCTCAGTTTTATTAAAGGGATGGTTCACATATCTTGCTAATGTGAAAGCTGTCAAAAATTGGTGAGTGAATTCTGCTGATTATTTCTTACGTTTTAGAGATACTTTCAAGCTGAAAAATGTCTGAGCAAAATAAGGTTGCAAGAAGAGACAGCAGACATCTTTAATTTTGAATTTAAAAAATAGAAATTTTTCCGGCGGATCCACTCAATCCATCAAAATTACCAAATTCCCTGTTAAAAAATTCCAGGAGGGGCGGAGTGGGGAAACTTTTGACAGGGGAGGATAAAAAATTTCACCATCCCCCCCCCCCTCATGAAAATATCTTAAGCTGTCTCTGCTTATCAAGCTTAGCCATTTTTTCGGTTAATGTAATATATATGTTTCTCTCTAAAACGTAATAAATGGAATCAGGAGAATCACTCGCCAATTTTTTACACCTTCCTCATTATCAAATTATATATAAATAATCACATTAAAGGGAAGGCTTCATTGTTTTCACTTTTTAAAAAATAGAACAGAGAAAAGAACAACATAAATTTCCGATGGTATAATCTTGACATGAATCCCCAGTTAATCCCAGTTAAGTTGGACCGATTGTTTATAAAAAAGTAATGAACCATTTTATAAAATTAGCATGGATTTGTCCTACCTAGGGAGGGAGAGGAGAGAGATCTGATGTTTGAGATCATGGTTTAGATCTAGGGTAGATAATATTTCTCCAGTGTTGAGAGAAACTAGTCTTGTCTCCGATACAAGGACGGAACTCACATTCACCATCTCCTCCTGAACAATACATTTACAGTAAGCACCTGTAATACACTGCAAGCAAAGATATGCACGTGCAAAAATCGCGCAAAAATCTGCAATATTTTGCTTAATACTTCTTTTAAACAAGCGCTACAAAACAGTATAAATAAGTTTGTGAGTTTAAACCAAAGGATAAGGTGTTGTGACACTTTAAAGTCGAGGCTATCTAAAAATTTGATGCCTAACTTTCAGAGCTTTCCATATCTCAGTAAATATGAAGTTCTTCACTACATTAATCCATATAGTACTTTAGTATTTCAAGACTATTTGATCTATTTCGAGGAAGCACTTTAAAGAAGAAAATGCGCCAAAGGAATGGAGTCTTTGCCACAAACTCTAATTTTCTAATTCCTATATCTTAGATATTTTAAACTGTACATTCTGTAAAATTAAATAATTTAAGTTTTAAATGGTGAACATCAGTTTGCAAAGATGTAGGGATTAGAAAATTTGAGTTTGCGGCAAGGACTCATATTCCTTTGTTTTAAATGTAGAACAATGACATTTTTTATAGAAAATTTTTAATCAGCTGCACCATTCTTATACAAAGGAATTTCTACCCCCTCCCCCCATCACCCCCTCGTATCTACCCGTCCCCCCATCACCCCCTCGTATTTTTGAAAATATTCCAGTTTCTTAAGATAGAAAAATACACTGGTTAAAGAGAGGTTTGCGTGATAGTTAATACGATTTATTATTTCTTTTAACTTATTAATATATATTCTCAAATATATGATTTATGCTTTTAGCTAGTAATAGACGACCTGAAAGGGGGGGGGGTAAGACCCCCCCCCCTTCAAACACTAACATGTCCAGTGCATTCTCGGTCTTACAAATAAGTTTTAAGATGTTATTTTATATTTGTAATCATCATGCAGGAGTCATTTCCAAAATAAAGATAAAACTTTTTGAAAAAAGATTAAATTCGAAAAACATCCAAATTTTCTTGTTTAAAAACAGAATTTTTTATTTGTTGAGAAATATTTGCGTAAAAAATAATTTGACCTGCAAATAAAATTTGAAGTTTGGAGAAACTCTGAATGACTTGACGGAGAGAGAGGATGATGATGATGATGATGAAGACGAGGAGCAGGATAAACATGAACTGGAAATAGCTCCGCCTGCTCCAAGTTCAGCTCTGTACAGGTTTTCATCTCCTCTTCCTCGAGATCCAATGTAATATCTATATTAAATATTTCAAATAAATGAAGTTATCAAAATTCTACTATTTTTGTAATAAGTAATTTAATAATCGTTTATCTTTTTTCTATCTATTTTGTGTTCAAAAGTAGTCTATGTACAATGTTCATGAATATGTATACTATTGCATTTAAACTTTCAAAATATATCGTAAATTAATCATATATCAATGATAAACATAAATTACAGAAAATTGAAAAATGTTATGAAATTTCCCCAAAATTACTAATGTTTATTTTATACACGGTGACATTATGATCTTCGTTAAAATAAATACCATTTTAATGAGAACTATTTAACTCCTGCATATATAGGATTAAACAATGTGTATTTGAGAAAACTATTTTACTCCTGCATATATAGGATTAAACAATGTGTATTTGAGAAAACTATTTTACATAAAGGATTGAACAATGTGTATTTGTGTTTGCTGTTTAATGAAAATAAGTTCTCTTCTTACAACGTGAAGTTGTTTCAGAGTAAAAGTTTTAATTTTATAAAAAGACCTCTTTTCCTCGTGTTCTCGAAGGTTTACTTTTTCTCAGAACAAGTTTCATTTTTTCTCCGTCCTTGAATTCTATTAAACAGATTCTGGAAGGAAGGATGGTAAAAATGTAAAAGCTTGTTTTTTTTACTAAAATATAGGCTTAGATGATTTATTTGAAATAGACTGCAAACATAGGCAGGTATTCTTACAGTTTTCATTCCTTCTGGGGAATTTCCAATGCAACGTTAACTTTAAGATAAAAATAGCAATTTCAAATATCGCAGATTTTTTGTTTTCGTTTAGCGGATTTTCAAAATTATTTTTGTCTCGAAATTTTGCTATTTTCTGGTAGAACCAGTCAAAATATTAAATTCAGTCAGAAGATAAAACTAGAAAATACTTGAAGAGTTATAATTTATTCACGACTATAGATTATCCTATAATCCATGGGATCTCAATCTTCATAAAATAGTATTCTTTACCACCATGGATAAAATATACTATAGATATACTTGAATACTAAATACTGACCTATATTTATTCTTTATTTACCTTCATGCATTTATATATATTTACGACTTTAAAAATTACTATTTTTCATTGTACTTAATACTTACTTTTGCATACTTATTTTTACCTAATCACTTTTACTGACTATTATTTGTACTTCCCAGAACAATTTAAATAATTTATTTTGGAAGTTTTTGCCTATTTCTTCTTTCACAGTCATAATTTAGCAGAGTATAATAAATGCAAATGTTCTCCACATTAAACAATTGCTTTTCTTACACGCAAATCTGAGCCTTTAGTAAAAGTAAATTCAGCATATTCAGTCTAACCGCGTCAACCTTGTTGCACCGGCTAGTCCTGTCTATAGAGCTAGGTAAGTACAAACTGAGACCGGAAAGGTTGACCCGGCTCGGAAATTCAAATGTACTACGGCTGCCCGTGCTTACACTACATAAGTCAAATTTTGACCATGACAGAAGATATAAGCAAATACCGACCCAAAACAGATCCAAACACCATGCAAAAACAATCATATTGTAACGGTCGTTTTAGGATCGTTTTATATTTTTTACTTTTTTTTAACGATCAAAAAGGATAACAACACTACCTGAAGGAATAAATAAATGAAGGGATCAAGCTTTGATCCTCAATTTAAAAGTGCCAACTTTGGATATCGAGATCAAGCGTTCAAGGTTAAAAATACTCAAAAGTTCCAATCTCTGGTCAATCCTTTTTCAAATTTTATTATTGATGAAAACTTACATATTTCCAGATTTTTGTTCCCAGCCCACCAAACTCCGAACCTAGAACATAAACTTTAACTCTTTCTCCTTCCTCCTAGTTCTCTTAAACTTTCCTCATTTTCCAGACTAATGATTTTGAGTCAACAAATACGCATGGAAGAAGTTGTAAAGTTGTAATCTTGGTTTTATATTAAATATTTATATATATTACTCTCAGAAACTCACAATATCAACCGAGATTCTTTCATTCGAATAAAAACAAAATGTTGTTCAAAATTTTCAGATTTTTACAATTTATCTATTTATTTATTTTCGTGAACGTACACAATTTAAATAGTTTGTTCATGCAAACAGAAAAATAATTATATTAGTAAATATCAAAATGAATACAAATACAAGAAACAATCATCCAATAATTAGGTCGTGTATACAAAATAAATAATATCGTCAAGCTCAGCGTTGTCAATTCCATCGAAAACAATCTTTTCATTTTTTTTGCTGAAATTAGTTCATTAAAAAATGGAATCCTACACTCTTCTTCCACCGGAAACTATTATTGAATATGTTATTGAATCATATATGATTTTACTATTAATTTCTTAAACCTACTTTTAATGTCTTAAATCTACAAATTAATCTTCTGAACCAAATAATAATCTTTTGAACCTATTATTAATCTCTTGAAACTACTATTAATCTCCTAAATCTACTATTAATATCCTGAACCTTCTATTAATCTCTTGAACCTATTATTAATCTCCTGAACCTTCAATTAATCTCCTAAATCTACTATTAATATCCTGAACCTACTATTGATCTTCTGAACCTTCTATTAATCTCTTGAACCTACACTCTTTCTCCTAAATCTACTTTTCATCTCCTGAAGCTGCTATTAACCTACTGAAGCTTCTATTAATTTCCTGAAGCTACTATAAATATCCTAAAGCTGCTATTAATCTCCTGAAGCTACAATTATTCTCCTGAACCTCTATTCATCTCCTGAAGCTGCTATTAAACTCATAAAGCTGCTACTAATCTCGTGAAGCTACTATTAATATCCTGAAGTACTATTAATCTCCTGAAGCTATTATTAACCTCCTGAAGCTATTATTAATCTCCTGAAGCTACTATTCATCTCCTGACGCTGCTATTAAACTCCTATAGTGCTATAAATCTCCTGAGGCTACTATTAATATCCTGAAGCTGCTATTCAACTCCTATAGTGCTATAAATCTCCTGAGGCTACTATTAATCCTGAAACTGCTATTACTCTCCTGAAGCTACTTTTAATCTCCTGAAGCTACTTTTAATCTCCTGAAGCTACTTTTAATCTCCTGAAGCTACTATTTATCTTCTAAAGCTACCTGCTGAAGACCTCCTGCTGTAAGAGCAATCTCCTGACCTCCTAGTGTCGTAATATCCTTCAGAATCAGCTCAGATCTACCCTAAAAACAATATATCTGTGTCAGCACATTAGACTGTAGGGCTGTAGACGTAATTTCAAATGACATTCCAATTTAAGACTGGAGTGTCCGATTCACAACGGTACCCTTAAAAGCTTTGTCTGATCAATTGTGTCTCTTTTTTTGAAACTGATGATTCAGAATAATACACTTTTGAAGCTAGAAATACGACTATATCTTCCATATTTTTGATTGAATGAAGTTCTTCAGGGTACCATTTACCAGGGTACCATTTACCAGGGTACCATTTTAAATCCGACATGCTTCTCTTCTCTACTTAGATTCACAACGGCACTCCCTTTCGACGATTCCTTTTAGCAATCAAGGAAAATTCAGAGTCTAATAATTCTTTATATTTTTTTATATGAAACTTGGTTCACATTTTTTTCAATTGTTTAACTGTATTTAAGCATCTAGACTCAATAGTAGTCCCTTAGTTTTGGAAACCCGCATCCAACATTTTATCCTTAATCCGTCCTTGTATTCAAGATGCTGAATACACATTCTTCAAAAATAAGAAAATCTCAGTAAAATGATTTTAAAAGTTTAAACCAACCCTGAGCTGTTTGTATTTACAAATCTGTTGTATCCAGAAAACCTCTCTCAACCTTCCTCCTTCCCCCCTAACGTAAAAATTAATTTGTAAAATAAAAACCTAAAAAGTTAAAAATTACTCGGCATGAAATCTACGAAAATGTAAGTATTTTTAGGTTAATATCAAACTTTTAGACTCTAAACAAATACAGTAAAGAAAAAACCAAAAAAATACGTAAAAATATGTAAGAAACCCCCTAAAAACTTTGAAAAATATTTTGGTATGAAATTTACAAAAACATACATATTTTTAGGTTTGCATCAAGTTTAAAATGCTAGTTTTGAAGAAAAGAAAAAAACGAGAAATACGTAAAAAACGTAAAATAAAAACCAAAAAACTTTTTTTTAAATACTTGGTAAATAGTATTCGTAAAAATACGTTTCTGGAAAACTTCAGCACTTTTAAAAAACCCGCTTGGTATGATAAATACGTAAAAATAGGTAAATATACGCAAGTTCTTTACCAAAATGTTGAGCACACACATTTTTTACGTAAATATACTATATTTTTTACGTATATATAATACGTATACCTGTATAGAGGCTTTAGTATTTTTAGGTTTCGGGTTAGTAGGGATCTGCTATCAAATTACTAAATCTTAGAAAGAAGAAACAAAATTAGTGCGTTTGAACAAATATTTTTAGTATTCCAGATCAATTGCACTTATGATCATTTGTAATTCCTGGCTGGAGGTTAAAATTTTAGTTCAATTGAACACAGTAAAGCTGGATTTGTGTTCATTTGCACTAATTTTCAATCGTCATAAAAACCTGTTTCTGATCAACTGACTTTAGTGGTTAGTTCAATCGGACATTAGTGCAAACAATATAGCATCAAATAATATGCATTCCACGTTTTCCCTGTACTGCAGTTGATCAATATGTTTATTGTATGTATAATGTAGTGTGTGTAAATCCTCAAAGTTAAATTTAACGGAATTTTACTTCAAATAATTCTTTTTTCAGAATGGGATTGGAACTTTCTAAATTGCATTCCTGGAATCGAACTTGGAAACAACTTGAACTAATAAGCTTCACTGTTTTACAAAATGAATTCCGAGCATGTTTTATTTTCTTTCTCACAACTTGATATTAGATTTAACTCTGAGAAGAGGGTACTCCAGTCCCAGTTGGATACATTGCACTATGAGTTCATTAGGTTTAACCCTCACTGAGAGAGTATCCAATAATGAGAAACATGTGGAGAAAATGAGTAACATGTAAGATTTTAGGATTAAGAACAGAAAACACAAAAGGCCCAATATCTCTTTAGGAAAATGCCAACTTTTAGAAGCTAAGAACACAATTAAAAACATAATCTTGTAATAACTTATTTAACTAAGCTTTAGCAAAGAAGATTAAGTTTACAATTGCAGGGAATCATGAATATAAGGAAACAGGCAGTATTAATTCCATTAAGTAATCTCTACAGTCTCATTCTTTGTGGGTAACTTTGTAACATATTTCAAAATTGTATTCTATAATTTAAGTTTGCGTTAAATGTGTAGTTAACACCTACTCGATAACAAGTTCCCGAAACGTATCAATCCAGGTCCAACCCGTCCACTATCAAAGTTAACCACACGGTTACAATCCCGCGAACTATCAACGCTACTACCACTGGGCACGATCTTTGTAGCTATCAAACCAAGCTATTAATCCAGGGTCTAAATGCCATACTGGGACACATAAGGGTAACTATCCAAGAAGCTATTAATCCAGGCTCTAAATGCCATATAGGGACACAAGCGTGATATCCAACAAGCTATAAATTCAGTGCTATAAATGCCACACAGGGACACAAGCCTAGCTATCAAACAAGCTATATATATCGATCCCAAATGATGGGGACATTCCGCTCAAAATGCCACACAGAGACACAAGGCTAGCTATCAAACAAGCTATATATATCGATTCCAAATGATGGGGACAATCCAACGCTCTAAATGCCACACAGGGACACAAGCCTAGCTATCAAACAAGCTATATATATCGATCCCAAATGATGGGGACATTCCGCTCTAAATGCCACACAGGGACACAAGCCTAGCAATCAACAATTGCTATATATCGATCCCAAATGATGGGGACATTCCGCTCTAAATGCCACACAGGGACACAAGCCTAGCAATCAACAATTGCTATATATCGATCCCAAATGATGGGGAACACAGGGACACAAGCCGACACAAGTTAATAACTTGTAACTTTTTAAAAATTTTATATTCGACTTATATTCCCTGACAGCATACAGGGGTAAGCCATGAAGGACATGAAGCAATGGCCCCCGGAAAATATCTCCACCCTTAAAGCATTTGGGGAAGCTACGGAAAATTCTGAGTTGACTCACCCTTAGTAAATTCTTGTACCCTGCAGTGTATGTATAAACACCCTGTTTATTGAAGAGGCCTTCAAAATTGAAAACAAATAATAGAATCAAACTCGAAATGTTAAAAAAATCACATAAAAGATATGCCTTATCTTTATACCTACCCCTATAGTTCCAATATATAGAAGTTTTGAACCATCTTCAGATATTCGAGAATACATCAGATCTTGTCCACGGTCCTCTGCTACATGTACCTGTAGTACACATGCATTATTCAAGGGTTTGATCTTAGAAATAATTTGCGGCGTGATTCTTGAAAAAATAGTAAAAAAAACTTACTTTAAAAATGTGGTTTACCTTACTTTTGCTTTCAATATTAACACAATTTATTTCAAAGATCAAATACAACTTTAAATCATCTCTGGACAGTCATGTTTCGAGGGACACCCTGTATTTTAAAGAATTACTACCCCTTCCCCCCTCCTGTCCATGTAAGAGCGTAATGATTTTCAAAAATGGATTTTCTAATCCCTATCTCTTTGAAACCTTATGGGTAAACCTTAAATATTTTAAACTTAGATTAGCTGACCTATACAAAATTCATAGTTTTTGCCATTATTTTGCCATTCTACATAATAACAAAACTATTAATCAGGCTTCAAAGATTATGGATTATGCTGTGGAAGACGACTATCGGCCTCCTTAGCCGATCTTCACAACAAGAGAGGATTAGCTTCCCGGCATGGCACTTTCTAGAATGATCTCGAACCAGCCTTCCCGGCATGGCACTTTCTAGAATGATCTCGAACCAGCCTTCGTGGCTGGCACTTTCTAGAATGATCTCGAACCTGCCTTGTGATTTATATATATTTGAGTTGTAGTTAGTAGTTGTAGTTATAAAGTAGACCTAAATATATACTGGTACAGTTATTCGTGTTTCAAAAGAGTCCGTCCTTCCGACCTCTATAATGCAGTGATTTTCGTTAAATTCCGATAAACAAATTAAGGTTACGGTTGCAAATGTTATAGCCCCTTTTAAAGCAGGTTAACAGTAAACAAAATTTACACAATGCAGCTTTGGGGTTCATTATTTATTAAATCGAAAAGTAAAGTAACTTTAATGTTTATATGTAAACGTCAGTTATACATAATATATCTAGATGGAGTTTGCTTGTATTATAAAACTAACCAATGAGAAATGAGAAAATGTTTTAAACTCATTTGAACCGAATTAGATTATTTCCAATAATTGAGAGATGGATTGTTTGAATTGATTGTTCGAGATTAACGGGGACCTGTTATCGGTCAAAAATTTAGCTGTTTGACTAAAATGAGAGTTCAGCAAAGGATCAAATTCCTATATCTTTGCAACCTGATTTACGGAAACTTTTAATTTTTCAAAGTAAAACTATTAAATGCAACAGAATTTACATTTAGAAATATCAAAAGGTATATGACATCGAGTTGCAAAGATATAGCAAAAAGAAACTCGAAGTTTGTGACAAAAACTCAGTTCCTTTGCTTTCTACTATGAAGATCTATAAATTTCAGTTTTCATATAAAATTATGGCCAACGAGCTTAGCAACAACTAATTTAAATGTTCCAAGCTCAGAAAATGTTAAAGTCACCGTCCGGGAACTTTATAGTGTTATCAGATCTACATTTATTTGTAAAATTTCAAAATGAATTCAAAATTCATATTTTAAATTCCAAAGAGTTTGTTATTAAAAATTCATGAATTTAGAAAATGCAAACGCATTCTGAACCACAACGCTTTGTGTTGGATAAAAGAATTTTTCCGTTATTTGAGCTGATTAAAAGTACAAATCAGTTGATATTTCATCTCCAAGTGTTGGTTCTTGAACCCTAATGTTTTGACTGTTTGATTTAGCAGAACTAAATTTAAAGTTTGAAATAACAGAGGTCTATACAATATCAGGCTGGAATAAAAGATACAGGATTAGAAACTAAGAGTACGAGAAGAGTAATCACACGGTAAACTAGATATCCTGATTGAAAGTCCAGTGAGTTTTAACTTTAGAACCCCATTTTTAACCATTAAATCTAGATTTTTTTTCTGTGCTATTTTTTATTTTTCTTTTGGGCTTTCTTTTATAAATAATAAATTAAAAAATGGAAACTTGAGATGTTTTTGACGGAACATAAATAAGTGATCAAAATATTTAGTTTTAACTCCTTTTAATTATATGAACTATATTTATTTCTAAAATTGTACATGAGTAAGAAAGGAGTTGGGTTTTTGCCACAAACTAACATTTTCTAATCCCATATCTTTGCGACCTTATGGTGTAAACCTTGAATATTTCAAACTTAAATCATTTGATTTAACAGAATTCTTAGTTTGAAATATCTAAAGTTTACGACATTCGCACGCAAAGATATAGACAGTAGAAAAACAGAGGTTGTGGCAAAGACATTTCTCATTTTTGTAATTGCAATAATTGCTGTCTACCATGCCTTCCTAAAATATGGGAACAACACCTATAAACGAGAAATCCTCTGTTTTATCAATCTCATGAAGGCTTAGTTTTTCTAATGTTTACGTTTCCTAATCCAAGAATAAAAAGTTTTAAAAAATTCAAATAAATTTTCAATTTTGACAGAATCTCATTTCGAGGTTTAAAGGCCTCTTTCCTTGCATTTGCTTCTTTCTTAATTTCAAAAAAAAAATCTATTTTTGAATAAGTTTCGGAAAATGACTAGGGAACTAATTCAAAAAACATTGTTCCCAATCGAAAAGTTTTTATGAAAATTCTCTTTTCAATATATAAAATGAGTTCTTTCCCCAAACTCTATATCTTAGCAACCCGATGAGTTTTCATGAAATTTTGGAAAACAAACGAAAAATTTGTTTTAAAACAATTTTTTCGAAAAAATGTTTAATTTTTTTTTAAAGAAAATTGGTTTCGCGGATTTTTTTTTAAAGCTCCAAAAATATTTTTGAATTGTTTTATTACATTTTATTTTTTTATGCCTAAAATCCGAAAAAAATAAAATTTTTGTCCACAACATCGATAATCCCGGTTTATTTTTGACTCACCCTGTACTTGCTCTAGATCTCTAGTAAGCTTCATATTTGTAAAAGAATTAGACTTAAATTAGACAACACTTGTTCATCCAAAAAAAACGAATTCAAAAGTAAATATTTTTTTTTTGGCTTTTTGAAAGAAAATATAAATGTTACTAAAATATAAAATAGCTTGCATAAAAATGGTTAAACAAATACAACCATATTTATCCTGGGATGAGTTGAGTGTTTTATTTTAAAGAATTTATTAACTTTGCCTAAATCTAAAATTTACTTTGTCTAATGGAAGTTTTAAACTTATCCAAACTAAAAAATCTGCATTTCATTAAACATTATAATTACACAAATTGTTTAACTGTTTAAAAATCTTCACCCCTCCCCCCCCTCGGTGATATATTTTATGAAACATAAACCCTTTCCCATTCCATACCAATAAAATAAATGCTAACAAAAAAAGATAACATGAATATAGAGTTAAAAATTACTTTTTAATCAGAAATAAAAATAAAACATATATGTGAATAAAATTATTTGTAGGGATGAAATCTTTTTAGTCAACACGGAGGCCCCATACCCTGGATATTTGGTAGGACATCCCACCCTGGAAATTTGGTAGGACATCCCAACCTGGAAATTTGGTAGGACATCCCACCCTGGAAATTTGGTAGGACATCCCGCCCTGGAAATTTGGTAGGACATCCCATCCTGAAAAATTGGTAGGACATCCCAACCAGGAAAATTGGTAGGAAGTCTCACCCTGGAAAATTGATAGGACGTCCCATCCTGGAAAATTAGTAGGAAGTCTCACCGTGGAAAATTGGTAGGACGTCCTAACCTTGAAAATTGGTAGGACGTAACAACCTGGAAAATTGGTAGGGCGTCCCAACCCGGAAAATTGGAAAGACGTCCCAATCTGGAAAATTGTTAGAAGTCCCACCCTGGAAAATTGGTAGGACGTACCAATCTGGAAAATTGGTAAAAATTCCCACCCTAGAAAATTGGGCAGGGGTGGATACAAGGGGGGCGGCAGGACCGTTGCACCCCCCCTGAAATTTCAAAAAACCTAGTGCAAAACAGAAAAAATATCTATCTTGAACTACAGGATATTTAGAGTACAAAATATACAGTGCCTCTAGTACATACCAGAGTATATATAGGTTATACAATGCCTCTAGTATCTACCAGAGTACAGGATATACAATGCCTCTAGTACCTACTAGAGTTCAATATGTCAATATTCCAGAAAGTATATACATGCCTCTTTTTCCTAACCAGAGGACAGGATATTCAGTTCCCCTAGGACCTACCTAAGTACAGGATATACAGTACCTCTAGTACCTACCAGCTTACAGAATATACAGAACCTTTAGTAACTACCAGAATATAGGATATACAGTGTCTCTAGTATCTACCAGAGTACAGGGTATACAATGCCTCTAGTATCTACCAGAGTACAGGATATACAATGCCTCTAGTATCTACCAGAGTACAGGATATACAATGCCTCTAGTATCTACAGAGTAAAGGATATACAATGCCTCTAGTATCTACCAGAGTACAGGGTATACAATGCCTCTAGTATCTACCAGAGTACAGGATATACAATGCCTCTAGTATCTACCAGAGTATAGGATATACAGTGCCTCTAGTATCTACCAGAGTACAGGATATACAATGTCTCAAGTATCTACCAGAGTACAGGGTATACAATGCCTCTAGTATCTACCAGAGTACAGGATATACAATGCCTCTAGTGCCTACTAGAGTTCAATGTGTCAATATTCCAGAAAGCTGTGACTTTCGATCGCACTTTGTCCTATTAAACAAACATTTTTAGCCTTTTTTCCTTAAATACTTTTTTGCCCGCATAAACGTTTTGAATGAAAAGTATTAAACAAACAAATCCGTAAGTTTAAAGATTGTTTAATTATAAACCAAAACGCGTATTTTTTTAAATAGAAGAAACCGAACTCTGGATAGGCCGGGGTGACCTACCAGAGTACAGGATAGTGTTAGAGTATTGCAGTGGATGAAGTTGATGAACTCCTGGTTCCTGGAGAGGAAGGTCAGGGAGAGGGTGATGTTTGTAATCCACTTGATAGGTCCTAGGTATCCAGACCTAGACAATAGGAATTCAATATCAGATAAGGAAAAACTCCAGGAAAACATTTAAATTAATATTGAATAACTTTCCCATTGGTCATTAGCTTAGACCCCGGGGTCGCCAGACAAATATTTTATCTGCAAAGCCGTTGTTTGTTGTATCTTATTGTAAGGAATAATTGGGAATATCTTTAATATAATTTGGTTCAGGAATAACAAAATAAAAGCAATACCTGGATTTAATTTGCACTGGAAGGTTGAGTATTCTAGGATCCGCCGCTAGAACCAAATTAACGACATAAACTGTCACAATAGGTAGAGGACCTCCTGTCTGAAAAACCAGAGCTGGGAACTTTTGAACGGACTGATTTGAATCAAAATTCTAAAGTTTGAAACCAATTCATTTAAAAGTTTCCAGGTCTGTGTAGGCTAGTTTCACTTCAATTATGTTGTGATTAATTTTGTATCTAAAGAATAGTTCTGAGGAAGGCTCGAAAAAATATCAGGATAGAACAAATTTTCAAGATTAAATAAGGAGCGGCAGGGGCTCTCAGGCAGCCCCAACCTAAAAAACCACTAAAAATATTTATATTATGTTAACAACAGATTTAAAAGAGATCCGTTGTTTCCTAGCATTACGGAGATAACGCAAACAAGCCCGAACCCAGAAGATCCGGGAACAACCCCGGAAACGAAACTGCTATGAGAGATTTTTTTGACCTGCTAAAAAATTTCCCCTGAACATGGGCAAATTTATTTTTTTCCCTCTTCCACAGATTACATCGATATATAACGAGTATGAAGCTCATCCGAGCCATGTATCACAGCTGAAACGAAAAAATGTTTCATACTCTTTAAACGTATGATAGAACCTTTAAATTAAAGATCCAAAAATTTGAAGGAAACGCTACATTCTGAGCTCTTTTTCCTCAATTTAAAATTGGAACTTCACGAAATTATTACATTAGTATATAATCTGATAAAAATGTGCAAAATCACATATCTTATAATCATACTTAGTTAGCATCGTAACTTTATCTATTAAAGTTAAAATTATTGTAAATTCTGAAGACCGTGTTCCGTAAACCACGTTTCTTCTCATACTTTAAACATGATTGAAAAAATATTTGAGACATGTAACATCAATGAAATTACTATATTGTAACATTCTTTACTGAATACAAAGGAAGAACTTAACCTGTCTAAAACGAAAAAATATTTTATATAAAAAAAATTATGTCATCTCAGTAATTTTTAAGGTTTTAAGAAATAGTTTGAAATAGTTTATGTTCAGAAAGTACAAACTCAGTTTACTATTTCAATAATTTACATTTCAAAATTCCAGAATTAGCTTAAACTTCTGTTTAATTGTATTTTTCAAATCTATGTAATTTAGTACTTGCCAAACTATCATAAACGTTTAAACTAGACATTGAAAAAATATCATTAGTTTTAAAGAGCAAGTTTGCAATAGAAGAACTCAACCTTTCAGCTTACCGTAGGGAAAGGAAGTGAAGGGTGCAGGGTTGAAACACTAAGACGAGACCCTTTAATCTTTCCGACCTAAAACATAAAATTTACTCAACTGACGTCATTTTTTGTATGTAATGATTTTCAATATATTAGGAATTAGAATGAATATAATGAATAAACATCGATCATCAAACAATAAGCATATATTAACATTAATTTGATTTTTCACTTGAGTTTGATAAATATGAATAGTGGAGGGTTTCCTCCAAAAGATGTGACTTTAATGGCAACCTTAAAATCATTGAAGAGACTGTTGTAATTTTATTGTCCCTACATTTAAAGCATGTCCTATTTACAACAGTACCAATTAACAAGTTTATCTGATTGATAATGTGGAAGATTTTGTCGTACATTCCTGGTTTGAAAAGTGTGTAATTGGAGTAAACTCCACAAAAGGAATTGAGTCTTTGCAACAAACTCTGATTTTCTAATCCCTATATCTTTTGATTCCAACGTTGTAAACCTTTGAAATTTCAAACTATGACTTTTGTTAGATCAAAAATATAGGTTTGAAATATCAAACATTGGGTTCCAAAGATATTGAACATCAGAGTTTGTCGCAAAGAGTCAATTCCTTTCTGAGGTAGAAATGCACAAGTCACTTTTGTAGAGAAACCACACTTGAAAATATTCAGTTTTTTTTAAAAAGACAAATAAATCTATTTCATTTGATCCTGCTTTCAGAGCACTGTTGTAAATCGGACATTTCACTTTTAAAATGGAATGTTCCTTGTAATTTTTGACAAATTAATTCTTTGTTTTTGCTGCATAAAATCTGCAAGCCCCTTTAAATAAGAATCCACAATTAAAAGTTATCAATTTCTAAATAGAAAAACGAGTGTATTTTCAAATAGTTTAATGGAATTTCATTTAAAATTACGTCCCTTAGAGATGGTTTTTAGTTGAAAATAAAAATCAAAGTAAAAGTCAGGAAGTGTCTGCTTTTAATGTAAAAAGGGACATTTTAAAATTGTAAGAATTCGAATCCGATTACATTGTTTTCGTATTGTACAAATGATATACAGTTTATTGAAATGAAGTGTTTAAGTACAGGGAATAAATCGGCACTATTTATTGGTTTAATTTACTAAAGGAATTAAATTATATTAAAGAAAGTGAACATTTAACATTTAGAACAATTTATGTTTTCCAAATGTCGTCTTTTATCATCATTACCCTAGCTCACGTACCTCTGTATTATTTATAGAGAAGAAAGCAAGAGATTGTCCATCTGGGGAGAACCAGGAGCTCTCCGGGCTGCAGAGAATACGTTCTAAAAATATCAAATTATTATCTAATCTTCCTTCTCAAGGAATCCCTTCATATTTTTATTATTATTAAAGGTTTATATTTCACAAACAGAGTATGGTAATTTCGTTTTGCCCCCCCCCCCCTTCCTCATTTCAATTCTGTACATCCATTTCATAAGTAACATATTAGGACATGTGGCCACAGAGCTCCTTGTCTGTCCTAGCTTTAGGTTTTGGCCCAGAAATTAGCTTAACCTAACCTAACCCCGATATTATTCAAGAGAAATATTACTAATTTTGTTGAAAAAAAGATGAAATGTCATGTACAAAATGTATAGGAGGGAGGGGGGTGCAGGGGGCCAAACAACGGTCCAAAAAACGTTCAATAGGACAGACCTTAGTGTAATAGTTTATATAAAATGATATAATTATGTACTTATAAAATCTCAGGATCAAGCATTGATCCCCATCATATGCAAACCTGCGGATTAGGGGATTAAGAAGCATTTATCCTCAAATTTAAAAGTGCCCCAATTTTATATCGAGATCAAGCGTTCAAAGGTATTCTCCTCTGGTCAAATAACATAATCATTTACATACACTTTTGCTACCAGAGCCTCAACTTTCCAATTTGAACATGGTTAAATTACTAGGGGGATGAACTATCGCAGGAGATTAATATCGTCTACTATATATCGCAGGAGATTAATATCGTCTCCTATATATCGCAGGAGATTAATATCGTCTCCTATATATCGCAGGAGATTAATATCGTCTCCTATATATCGCAGGAGATTAATATCGTCTCCTATATATCGCAGGAGATTAATATCGTCTCCTATATATCGCAGGAGANTGATCCTGAATACTCCCCTACAGATTGTCAGATCAAAGTTGAAATTGAGATTCCCAGTTTTGAAAGTTATGAATTATGACAAATCAATGAAGATAAATTTGTGCTTTGTGAAAAAACATTTTTTTCATCGCCCCTTTTTAACTTCTGTGCAAAATTACCATTTCAAATTAATTTTATTGAAATTTCAAATTTCCCTTTATTATTATGTTTTACAAGAGAGATGCTAAAATTTAAAATTAACGTTTACATGCTCGCATAAACTACAATATTACTTTATATTCATATTTCCCTTAAATTAAAATTTGGTTTTAATGATTTTCATAATAGCTAGAAATTTAGTGCTATTTCGAAATAATAAAGAACATGTTAATTTCATTTTTACAACATTAAATTCAGTTTTTTTTTGTACTTTTAAATTTAAATTTTAAATGTCAATCAAATAGAAAACAAGGCCACAGCAGGTCCCACACAAAAATTGTGCCATTTTGATGGTTTTAAGCTCTATTTCGAGGGCTTACATACCTTATACTATCATTTTTTTCTAGATCAATTGAAAACATCACCAATGAGAGTTTGAGACAATTTATCAGAGGCCGAATTGGAAGAATTTGAGCCGCGGCTTAAATTTGAGAGGCGGCTCAAATATGGTCGATTCCACTTAAAATTGTATACCATGTTTCAAGATTTGAGACGTACGCAGCTTAAATTCATTAAATTTGGACTCAGAGCTGAAAACTTTAGAATGGTGGATATCGGGATTAATGCTTGATCCTCTCTTTTGGATAATCTCAAGATTAACATAATCGTGCAAGATTATCTTAAAAGTGTATGAAAAACGATAAAATTCAAATTAATATTTAATCATCTGAGAAACTGTAGCAGCCAATCAGAAAAAAGCGGGCAACCAATGAGAGAACAGAAATATTCTCATTGGAGAAAACAATTTACGGATATCCAAGGAGAGAGAAAAAGAGTGGATTAAGGACTAAAATGAAAAGTTTCCACAGTGGATATTCGGATCAAGAAGTCAGTTTATCCATTCTAAAGTTCCCAGCTCAGTTCAGATGTTGAAGTTGAACTCAAGTTCTCTTATTGATTAGGTATGAAGTATTAGAAGCAAACAAACAAATAAACTACTCTGCAAGTTCATAAAACAATTATTGTATTTCGACAAACATCAAACAATGATCAGAAATAATTTTTAAGAATACTGATTTATCAGTATTTCGGTGCACAGAAAGAATTTTTAGAAACGCTTAATAAAAAGCATACTTTCCATGTACCATGATACCAAAGTACCATTTGCATATGTCGCTAAAAAGACAGGGGATGATTTGAAAAAAAACACCAAAATGTTACAAAAATACTGTTCAGATTTGAAAAATAATATTTATCCCTGATCAGTAGTGATGACCGAAAAAATATAATTGGTGAATCTAAAAAGTATAGAGAAAACAATTAGATAAAATTTAAAAAAAAACATTTCGGTAAAATACTGAAATTTTACGTTTTTCGTTTGTTTAAAAATAGTTTAGTTATATCCTTCATGGTAAGACATTTTACATAAGTAACCTCTAAAAATGGTCAGCATATAACTACCAAGAAGGATCAGATCAGATTAAAAAAAGGAGAAGATATCCAGCTTTCACTCGGGACAGGTCTCATTCAATGTGTTTTTAATCAAACTTTTTTAGAATGTGTACGTCTCTACGTGTGGTACTGTATACGCACATTTTGCGTAATTTATATTGAGGATCCTTTGTGAATCTTGCTCATTGTATTGATTCATGAATATAATCCTCTCGTCTAATTAATTCTCAGTTCTTTGTATTCTATTTGAAAAATGTTTCCATTTATGCTTAATTTAGAACAAGATTTAAATTATCATTATGTTTTATATTTTATATATTATGAAGCAGTAATATAGGATATTATTACTTGCAGGGCTAAGAACCCCGATCAGAAGTTCCTTGAATTAAAAATGAGGATTTCTTACTACGAATCCAAATGCACCAGGTTTTCTTATTGTTGATAACAAATTAGAAGTAACAGTAAGAATATCGAATTTCCTAATTAAGCACACTAGTTGATATATAAGTTTATCCCAAAAGTTGATTGATATATGCATGAATAACTTTTATAGGAGAAATAATACAAGAAGGATTTGAAGTTCTGTTTTCTATTTAAATTGTAAATGAATGAATAATGAAGTATTTTTTGTTGTTAAAAATAGATCAAAACTAATTCTAAAAATGTTATTCTTTTGTAGGCAAGTTTAGTATTTCTCACCAAAAAATACAAAGTATTATAAAAATCTTAAAAATAGCTGTTTTTAGTGGAAAGAATTAAAGAAAGTTGGTAAAAAGACAGTTTGTATTCAATAAATATGCAAAAATTTTATCATTTTACCATGATTTAACCAATTATTCCTTCAAAACTGAAAAGAACTTACCTGGTGACGCTTCCTGACGTCAGAGAAGGATTATGAAAGTTCAAAATAAAACAAAAAAACTTGTCTGGATAAAAATGCCGACTTTTATTTTCATGATTTTAATTTAGAAAGAAAAATCCGCGAAATTGAATTGATGAAACATGGCGACTAGAAGAACTAGAAACGGGTCGCAAAGCGCTCTAAAAAGCCTATTTTTTCTAAATTTCTTGACTGAAACAAAAATTAATCATAATTTTGTTAACTTCATGCTTTTGGTTTTGCTGTCAAGGTGATAAGATCTAGTTGATTAATATCCCCTAAATTCTGATTAAACAACATCAAATATATTTGTAATATTGTTTAATTCTATGTTAAAATATACCAATACATCACTTTCAGCTTTTTATATTAAAAATTTTAGGTTGGAAATGTTGCTTATAAACTTTTTGACTATAACGGAAATGAGTCAAAAATAACGCCACAAACTCATCGATGGTTTTCCAAAAAAAATGCCACAGCCGCTTTGACGTTTATTAGATACAAACAAACAAACAAGCCAAAATATGTATATAAATCTTTAACTGGGAATGTACGAAGCATATTCTGAGTAAATTTTTTAATATGGAATAGGATGGATAGGATGGATAGGATGGATAGGATGGATAGGATGGATAGGATGGATAGGATGGATAGGATGGATAGGATGGTTAGGATGAATTGATAAGGAAATCTAGGATGGATGGGATAGATAGAATAGATAGGATGGTCAAGATGATCAGAACGGAGATGAATTCCTGTATATGTTAATCTCCTGCTAGGACTCGACGGGGAAGTCCAGTAGTAGATATCATGTTGGAAAACTCCAACTAGTCCTGAACCTACTGGAGACCAGGATACTGCTTCTAGAGGTTGGGAAGAAAAGAAGGGAGTATGCCACCTGAAATTTGTTAATAAATAAAGGAATTAAGTCTTTGCCACAAACTCAAATTTTCTAATTCCTATATCTTTGTAACCTGATTTTGTAAACCTTTGATATTTTGAACGGAGATTACTTTAACTTACAGAATTCATAGTTTGAAATATCTAAGGTTTACACCATCAGGCTAAAAAGATATAAGGATTAGAAAATTTGAGCTTGTGGCCAAAAAATCATTACGATACATAAAGTTTTGATAAAATAGCTTTTATCTTCCTTGAAAACAATGTAAAGAAATTGAGACTTTGCAACAAACTCTGATGGTATAATCTATATTTCAAGCTGTGATTTCTGTTATATCAAATAGTCTAGATTTAAATTATCAAAGGTTTACACCATCAGGTTTCAAAGATAAATTTTGAATCTGTGACGAAGCCTCAATTCCTTTGTAACTATGAGTATAAATATGTTCTTATACTAATAATGAATATACTCTAGCAAATATATCAAATAACTGAATTTCTTGTATTGGAGAAGAACTGTAAAATCTCAAAATATTCATTTGGTCTTAAAATACTTGAGTGATGTTCAGAAACTTTAAATGTGTATGTATACATATGTATATCTAGGCGCGTTCTATTTTAACCCTATTCAGGCTCACGTCTGGTTTACCCAAATTTCAAATTTATTGCAGTGTTTAAGCAACAAATGTGCAAAGGTAAAATAAGGCATTCAGGCAGTATGCCCGAGGACTCAGGCAGAAGGTATAAAGTCTGAAGTGAGGGACATGTGTTAGTTAGAAAAATAATAAAATTTGAGCAGCCTCAGAAGAAAACTTTTTGAGTTATCTCCAAAAGACGTCAGGGGGTTCCAAGGACCNGATCGTCACAAAATCAATTAATTCCAAACAAATCATTCAGCCCCGAATAGGGTTAGTTTAAGAACTGTACCAAAAAGTATATCTCTAAAAAGTTTATCCGAAATCGACGTTTCACATCCTTCTATCAAACCGAACTGTTCATTACTCCAATTTTATAATCTCTCTTCGCAGCCTGTTGGTGTGTTCCATGAACCAAGAACATCTGATAGCAAAGATATGGAGATTTTATCAGAATGTTGATACTTTCAAAACATAGGGTTCCATGAAAACGATATATTGACTAAAGACCTTGTCAGTGCCTGTAACAACCATTCAGTTACACTGACAAAAGACCTTTAAAAATATCATTCAAAGGTTAAATGAAAAATGGACCCTTGTGAAACGGAAATACCCTTGAAATTACGTGTCATTCCATTTACTACACATTAAAAACTAAATTAAATCATTTAATTACAAATTAGAAAGAAAAATGTCTTTATATTGTTCTAAGTTTTGTTTGGTTTTGTTTATCATGTTCAGCGAGGCTCACTAAACAAATGTATTATCTGAGAAAAAACAAATCAGTAATAAAGGTCTTGGAAGTATCTGGATTATTTTCAATAATATATCCTGGTAATTAAAGGGGCTGTTCACTTTGTCAAAAAAGTGGAAATCCTCAAAAAAAAAAAGATTTTGCCAAAAAACTTTTCACTTCTCTGTGTTAGTTTTAAAAAAAAGGATGTTTAAACGCCTTTTTATTCATCCTTTTAAAGTTTTCAATATTAGTGGTAATTGTCCCTTTATGAAAAAAAAACAATTTGTTTGAATTTGATACAACGGATTATTCTAAAATTAATAATTATGAAAGTACAAAAAGAAGTAATCCATTTCACGTTTTGTAAAGTGATCAGAGGAAACATTGGTACATTAAAGGGAGTGTTCACGAAAAATTAAAGGGGGTATAGGCTTAAGTCGAAAACTTATCGATGGTGATCGCTATTAATCTAACTTCTATCTGTTGCGTCCTATAAAGAAAAAACTGTTAAAAAACAACTCATACAGAACGTAACGTCCACACAAAATCAATTAATTCCAAACAAATCATTCAGTTATTACAACCTATAATCATCGATAATTTTTCGACGCATTCGTATAAAGTTAATACTTCATAAAAAGTTTTACTTGTTTCATATAAAATAAACTTTAAAGGACGTTTATTTGGCCGCTAGGTGTCTCTGGAGTTCCACGTGGAATAGACTCCAATGATACCTAGCGACAAAAAATCGTCGTTTTAAGTACATCAAATATGAAAAAAGTAACAAACATTTTGAAAAATTATCGATGATTATAGGTTGTAATATCTGATTGATTTGTTTAAAATTAAAATGATTTTTTTACGATCCGAGTCGATTATTGCACTCTCTGAATTTGTATGGACGCTACGTTCTTCGGTATGAGTCGTTTTTAACAATTTTCTACTTAAAGATGAGAAAGATAGAAGTAAGATTAGTAGCGATCACCATCGATGATTTTTCGGCGTAAGCCTATAACCCCTTTCATTTTTCGCGAACACTCCCTTATATAAAACATAAACTCTTCCATTTCAGGGGCATATACTGGAATTTGACCCTTGATTTTACTGATTCATGGAGGGGCTAAGTCCAAATAGCCCCCCCCCCCTGTATACACCTCTTGCTCCAGGGAGGGGCTGAGTCCCAATAGCCCCCCCCCCCTGTATTTAACTCTGCTCCATTTCTCCATTCTTTAGAATCTTTTCAAATAATTTTTCCATATTTATTTGCGTCTCTGCTGCACCTCAACCCAATTATTCGATATGGAAAACAAGTATCATGCAATCTTACAATTATTTGATCCAATCCAGCTTTCAACTCAATTTTACAGAATTAACTTATTTATAATAAAAAACCTTGAACCTTAAATACAGAATTTTTTTTACCGCCATAAAATCGAGTTAAACACACAAATTCAAACTTTTAAATTAACAGATTTGTCACTATTTTAGATTGGACAATTTCTTTACTTACTTTGATGTTGTGTTGTATATAGAATATATCCAGGTCGGAGTAAAGTCTAGATTCAGGTTTGCTCTGCTCCAGTCCCTGTGGTTAGAGCAGGTTCCCTCTCCAAGTCCCAGAATATCTTCGTCAAATATCTCAGCTTTCTCGAAACCTTGAGTAAAGATCATTGATCCGACGGATTAGGTTAGTTTCTTTTTGATATCTACAAAGCAGGGGCGTTCAAGGAAATTTGGTCTCTAGGGGGGGGGGGCTCAACCCCAATATACACTCCTGAACATCATTCAGAAACCACAAAAAGACATTTTGCACATGAGAAAAATGTAAACATTATGATAATCCAAAGGCCCCCCCCTAGAATTAATGATTTTTTTCTCTTTTTTATATGTTTTATTTTCTTAGATTCGAAACAAACTTCAGATTTGTTTTGTCAACTTTAGAAAAAGAACTTTTTTATTAAACTTTCTATAAAAGTTTACTTCTCGGAGTAACGATTAATGTTGATTGTTGACAGCTTCATAAAATATTTACGAATCGGGTCAAAATAAAATTATTACATCCATGTTATTGTCATGTGTGTTTGTCCGTACCAAAAGAGTGTGCGTCTGTTAAGACGGTTCTGTAGGTGTATACAAGGCAGAAGAATCTCGGTATTTGTACAGTCTAGGAGACTACATTTGTTTAATTGTTAATTATCTAATTAAAAATAAGTTTAATATGTATATTTATTCAAATATTTAAGTCAGTGAAACTTGCATGCGAAGTATATAATTGATTTAAATTCATAATAAACTATTTGTGATTCGAGCTTAAAGGGAGTGTTTGCGAAAAATAAAAGGGGGTAAAGGCTTACGTCGAAAAATAATAGTTTTTGATCGCTACTAATTTTACTTCTATCTGTTGCGTCTACAAGGTGAAAATTGTTAAAAACGACTTATACTGAAGTACGTAGCGTCCATACAAATTCAGAAAGTTGCAATATACCACTCGTTCGTAAACTAATCAATTTAATTTCAAACAAATCATTCAGATATCTCAAACTAAAGGTATCGATTATTTTTCGACGCATATGTATATAGTTAATATTTCATAATATTTGTTATTTGTTTAATATACAATGCGCCAAATAAGGAACCCGTCTGCAAAGTATAGAGTGGTTTGTCCGATTTACATCAGTATCCTTTAAACATTTTTCTGATCAAGAATAAACGGAACCTTTTTTACTATCTTAAAAATTTAGGAATTCATTTTTCTAAAGTAACCAGAGATGGAATTTAAAGAATTTGAGCTGCGGTTTAAATCCGCCAAAATCCGCCAAACCCCGGTTTAAATTTAGCGCCGGCTTAAATCTTGAAACATTTGATACAATTTTAAGTGGAACCAACTATATTTAAGCCGCGGCTTAAATTTAAACCGCCGATCAAATTCTTTAAATTAGGCCACAGATTTTTTTGATGAAATTAGAAAGAAAACTGTGCTATAAACCTTGTTTTCTAATCTGGTTGATGGTTTCAAGTTTTATGCAAGAATTTCACAGAATTATGCCTAATGTAGAGTCAAACAAAACCTCAAATGAACAAAAATGTTTAGATAAAATCTTGTATGTAATAAAACCGTGGCAGATTCCATAGTTACCCATAGATAAACTACGTTGTACATTGTCTGTAAACCGTGGCAGATTCCATAGTTACCCATAGATAAACTACGTTGTACATTGTCTGTAAATCTAAATGTGCTTATAATTAATTTCGCAAATCTTGTATTGCGCTTAACCTAACCCAGCTACATTTACGTAAATAACTATGTCAAACCTGTATTGTGATTAGCCTTACTACTTTGATATATATATAACGACGTAAAACTTGCAATTGCATCTGTTAAACTTAATCTGTAACCTAGAAACCAAAATAGATTTAGTTGGAATAGACTCTGTTTTGATTAGGGTGAGGAAGTAATTGTTCCTCGCTTAACGAGCGAGAAACGCCCTAAAATTCACTTCTTGAAAGATAGACATAGATCGGGCATTGCTTAGATAAATCATGTCATTGATAGTTTATGGTTTAAAGATCATGTCCGGATTGACATTGATAGTTCAAGGTTTAGAGATTGTGTTAAGATTGACATTGATAGTTTATAGTTTAGAGATCGTGTCTGTATAGACATTGATAGTTTATGGTTCAGAGATTGTGTCTGGATTGACATTGATAGTGAAGTGTTGTTGAACTGATTAGCTCTTATGCCTCGTAGACCAACGAGAGCAATTGAGTTGTACCTGGATTGATACAGGTCAGAGAGACAACTATGGAGTAGGGCATTTACTACATGTATACCCTTAAAATTGTGCGGAGTATAATAGCTTGTTTTATCAAGATATGACGTAGTTATAAATGCATTTAGTCTATTTTAAAGTGTAAGAATACGTAAGAAACACACAAAACAAAATCATAGATAGGACATTTCATAGACAGGACATTTCATCATAGAAAAAGAAATTCATAGATAGCACATTTCACAGACAGGACATTTTATAGACAGAGCAGATTTTTCATATAGGTAATTTCATAAACAATTTAGGTTTTAAAAACTGTTTAGAAAATGTGATCAGTTTCAGATACATATGTTTTGATAATATGCATAGAAATATATTGTTCTGCGATGTGTGCGTCTCAACTAACAAAAATACCATCAACAAGATATATTTTATAATTTTAAAGCGAAAGTATGAATAGTATGTTTAGTAAAAGTCGATTGTAGGAATAACAGGTTATGCATGATTTATCGAATAAAATTACTTGAAAGAAGAAAAAAATGTACCTTATCTTTAAAATATATTCGCTGTCATGAAATGTCCTGTCTGTAAGATGTTTTTCTATGGAATGTCTTATCTTTAAAATGTCTTTCTATGAAACTAGACTTTGAGGACGCTTCGCGGCCATCTCCTTTTTCAATTGTGAACATTTTCTCTTTGTATACATTGTAATACAAAAAAAAAGTTCCCGGATTTTCAAAATTTACTAAAAATCGAGTTTTTATTACCCCTGATATTCAATACTTCTCCGCCCTCCCCTGATCCTGAATACTCCTTCCCCCCTCCCCTGATCATCAATACTTTTCCGCCCTCCCCTAATAATAAAACTTCTACACCGTCCTCCATTTGATCCTCAATACTACTTCCCCCTTCACCTGATCATCAATACTATTTCCCTCCAACCCTGATCATCAAACTTCTCCGCCATCCCCTGATCTTCGATGTTCCGTCCCCCTCCCTGAAACTTTAAGTTTACCTCTTCTCTGTATTAGAATAAAGTTCCTATCCGGAGATATTCGAACCGAACCTGGGAGCAAGGATCTCTAAAAATAAACTTGTATTGGTTCAGAATAAAGGTGTGGATAAATAAAGGTAGACAGATAAATATATAGAATTAGATAAAAGTATAGATAATTAAATAATTATTATAAATTCAGATAATAAATACATAGGAATTGATACATACTTGCATAAACGTTCGTGTACTGTTAATTAAACCTGTAGTTTCGGATATTTTTAACGTTTGTTTAAATAATATATATAAGAGCGTAGCAGATCAAAAAATCTAATATGTTTGGATATTTGCAGACGCGATAAGCATTCCAGGAATCTCCTAGGTTGGGGAAATCCATGAAGCTGCGAAATCTTTTTTGAAACAAAAAACAAGTTTTGTAATTGAATTAGCTCCGAAATCCTATTGGGATTCATAGTTACAAAACAATTCTTAATAAAGTTAAATTTGGTATCTTTGAAGTTTAAGTTAATTTGCACAAAGAAGTTTAAGTCAATTTTGCACAAAGGAATTTCATTTTTTTACTTTTCAATCGGAGTGAACATTCAAAATGTACAATTCAGGATAAATCCTAAATTATGTCAAGTTTTAACATTTTGATTTGATTGAAAAAAATGCAACTCACTTTATCAGAGGCCGAATTTGAAGAATTTGAGCCGCGGCTCAAATAAGGTTGGTTCCATTTAAAATTTTATTCAATTTTTCAAGATTTAAGCTGGCGCTCAATTAAAACCGGTTTTTGGAGGAATGGTGACGCGGCTTAAATTCATTAAATTCGAACAAGGGGTTATCCAATTCATCTAATGCTTAATCCTGAGATTCCTAACACAAATGTTTTGACTTCTGAGTCCGAATTTAATGAATTAGAGCCGAGTCTCAAATCCGCAAAAGAATGGTTTCAATTGGGCGTCGGCTTAAATCTTGAAACATTGAATACAATTTTACGTGGAACCAACCATATTTGAGCCGCAACTCAAATTCTTTGAATTCGGCCTCTGGATGAGTTATATCAAGATATAATTGACTAGATAAAAATGTATTAAAATCATTAGATCGAGAATAAAAAATTTCCGTCTCAATTCTTCAGAAAAATCTTTAAATAAAAAACACTTTTGTACGTATAAATATAAACAGATATGTATAACATTGAACAGATATATGTACATGCATGTATACAGATATATGTACATGCATGTATACAGATATATGTACATGCATGTATACAGATAGTTACAAATATTTACAGACATGTACAGGCGAATATGATTAATAATTCAGTTAGAAATCTTGTGTTTAATTTCATGAGTGTTATAGAATTTTTATTTTAATATAAATAATTTTTATCAAAACTGAAACACCCGGCTATATACAACATTTTTTACCCCCCCACCCTTTACATGATCTCTAGAAAAACGGTGTACCATGAAAGTCAACCAAAAGTTTTATTAAATTCAAAGTTTTCTTAAGGATTTTATTCGGGATTAGCAAAATAATTCTTGGAAAAGTTGAGGTCCGAGATAAGATCTTAAATTTTAGAAAAGTAAAATGATTTTCTATTTTAATGAAAATTAGTCACAGGTTATTTTACACTGTCAGCCAAAACAGCTTGTTAACGTGATACAGGATTTCCTCTAAATCTTGACAATTTATAAACGTTTATATCATGTATCTCAGCGTAGTTTTTTTAAATTCTTTTCTGTTCATATCTATATAATAAAACAAGACATTCGTATATATATATATATATGTTGCGTATAGCCGGCCAACGGCTGGACCGATTAGGCTGAAATTTTGTTGTGGACACTCATGGGTGGACGGGGGTTATTTTAGGCTAAAATAAATTTGAAATTATTTAAGAACATTTTTTCAATTTTTTCTTCGGGCAACGTCAGGCCCTTCACCTAGTAACTAATATACTTTATAATCTAGCAATAAAATCCGCGAATTTTAATGTCAAGAATGTGCAAATCCAAATTTTTCATTTAAGGTTATCGATCAATCTTGTCAAATCCAAGCTTATATCGGAACTATCCAAACCATGACGGATTAAAAAGAACACATAATAAGCTTGAATTTGCGCATTTTTGGCATGAATATTTGCAGATTTAATTTGTTAAGTCCACAAGTGAAAATATGTTTAAATAATCAAATCTTTAAAAAAAAAATAATTACGCAGACAATCAAGAATCAACCATGCTTTTAAATCCCCCTTTCCCCACCATCTTCTCCTTCTCACATTTATTAGAAAACAATTGTAAATTGCACTAATTGCAGGTAGATATCTATTAGCCCCCTGCCCTTCCCCCTCACATTTGATATTTTAAATGGTGAATCCCCAAAATATTTTCAGATTTTAAATAAAGATAAATTACATAAATAAACGGAGGTAGGATCTGCCAAGTTTTCAAGGATTCAGCGTGGAACACGTTCAATCCGTTCTCAGGAGATAAATATACAAACTCAACACCTAGAAATATAAAATACATGCTGATAACGAAACTGAAACACCTAGAAATATAAAATACAGGCTGAAAACGAAACTGAAACACCTAGAAATATAAAATACAGGCTGATAACGAAACTGAAACGGCGCGTTTTTTTCATTACATTATGGTCTAACCCAATCTATTTTAGATCAGAAAATTCTTATACCTTTGCAACCTAAGGCCCAATTAAAAGAATTTGAGCCGCGGCTTAAATTTGAGACGCGGCTAAAATAATATGGTTGGTTCCACTTGGTGTATTCAATGTTTCAAGATTTATGCCGGCGCTCAATTGAAACCAGTTTTTAACGGATTTGAGACGCGGCTTAAATTCATTAAATTCGGACTCTAATTTCGTAATTTCAAACTATGAATACAGCTAAATCAAATAGTCAAAGTTTGAAATAGCAAAGGTTTGCACCATTCACATTATACTGCTGGGAAGGAGATGATAAATCTATAGTCTGTGTGTATGTGTACATAGCGGCAGCAAAGTTGCTACAGTATTTCAAATGAACCGGAGTTTTCAGTGAATCAGGGTCCGAATTTAATGAATTTAAGGCGCGTCTTAAATCAGCCAAAAACCGGTTTCAATTGAGCGCCGGCTTAAATCTTGAAATATTAAATACAATCTTAAGTGCAGAACCAACCATATTTGAGCCGCGGCTCAATTCTTTAAATTCGGCCTCTGATTGCAAGGATATTAAAAGTTTAGATTTTAGTCATCAGTTTCTTTTCAGACCAAGCACCCATTTGATATGCATTTATAAAGTGAATTAGAAATTGTTTTAAAGGGAGTGTACTGATATCCATGTAGAGATTATAAATCCCACCTGATATCCATAAAGAGATTATAAATCCCACCTGATATTCATGTAGAGATTATAAATCCCACCTGATACCCATAAAAAGATTATAAATCCCACCTGATATCCATGCAGAAATTATAAATCCCACCTGATATCCATGTAGAGTTTAAGGTTCTTGATTTAAATCTCATTTGATAGATTTCTTCTTTAAGAATCCTACACTTAACCAACTCAAGATCAGATTAAATCACATTTCTTAAATTCTTCCTTTATTTTCCGACATTTTTAGATTGAATTAAGATGTCTTATTAAAATGGGAACCTAATTCGTCGATTTCATGTTGAGAGTGCGAAATATAGAAAACCATGAATTAAGAATGAATAATATTGTCTGTTTAGTTTTAATACTTGTTGATTCTTTGAATAAAAAGTTAATATTGAATTGAAAAATAACTAAAACTTAAATTACTCATCTTTTTTTTCTTTCCCGATGATCAAGTTTTTTTCAATCTCATGGGTTAGAGGAAAAGTAAAACTATATTTATTAGGAAATAGCTTTATTCAATTTTGAGTTTGGAAACAGTTAACATGTTTGTGTTTATGAAGTTACCGGAGACAAAAACTTTAGGTAGAATTCGACCAAAAGAAAAAATAAGTCAAAGAATGAGCAGACTGCGTCCGATGACTTTAATTAAACAACAAGGGAAGGGGGAACCGACTAAGTCTGTTTTGATTTAATATACACAAGTTTTGACCTCTGTATGGAGTAGGAAGATTCTTTAAAGGGAGTGTTCACGAAAAATGAGAGGGGGTATAGGCTTACGGCGAAATATTATCGATGGTGATTGCTACTAATCTTACTTCTATCTGAATTGCGTCTATAAGGAGCAAACGAATCATACCGAATAACGTAGCGTCCATACAAATTCAGAAAGTTGCAACATACGACTCGGATTGTTAAAATATCAATTTAATTTCAAAAAATCATTCAGATATTACAAGCTTTAAAAATTGATAATTTTTTGACGCATTCGCATATAATTGATATTTAAAAATATTTTTTATTTGTTTTATTTACAATGCCCTTTAAACGACGATTTTTTCAGCCAGGTGTCCCTGCCAAGTGGAATCATACAGAGCATCGAGAACAGAGACACCTAACGGCCAACTTATATCGACGTTTTAAGTGCAATGGATATAAAACAAATAAAAAATATTATGAAACATCATTTTTATACGAATGCGTCGAAAAAATATCGATGATTGTAGGTGTAATATCTGAAAAGTTTTGACCTCTGTATGTGGAACTTAGATAGATTCTTTCAGGTTAAATAAATAAAGCTAACGTTTTCAGAAAAGTTATGGAGGTAATTGAAGAGGGTATACATTACATAGCACTCCCAGGGGTAAAATAGAACCATATTTTCCTAACTGTTCTCTGAATGTATAAACTATAGATATTTATATTCATATGTAACAAACAAATATGTCTGCAAGCTTATGGTAACTTCAAGAGGCAAAATTTTCTAGAGGAACTGTTTTCCAAAAAAAAATATTTCGTTAAGATTTTTCTAGTTTAGGTAAAGCCTAGCTTTATTTAATCTCAATTAAACTAGTACAATATAAAATACTTCATTGGAACCCGGCTTTGGCTGGAACTTAAATTTAGCTGTAAAAGTCAAATTACTCAATGAGTTAATGATTTCCTAAGTTATGCTCGAACATACAAACAAACAGACAAACAGAGATTACCTCTACAATATATTGATGATGTCTAGAGTGAATGACCAATACCGCAACTGACGAATATAGTATATGTAAATGTGTTAATTGTTAATAATACGTCAAATACTTCGGGATGAATTTCTCTGAAATGTTTTTGCAAAAACGTTGGGGTGGATATTTTGAACTATTGGGTTGTGAGCAGTAAACCTTGAAGAGACTATATACGTAATTATAAGTGACCCTCCATTCATAAAAGTGTTGAATTGTGATAATTCCAGTTCATTACTATCTCTCCATCCGGTAGCAACTTTTACAGTAAAACCACAATTGAAAATACTCCATTTTTTAAAATAAAATAAAAAATAGGATATTGCATTAATCTTGACCATACAAAGTTTTAAAGGGCACGGTTGTGAATCAAACATTCCTCTTGAAAAAATAAGGTTTTTGAAATTACGTCTTTAGGTCGTTGAATTTGATTAATCGGTTTATTCCAGATTATCTCTACGTAGACTAAGGTTTAAGTACAAAGTATCTAGTTTTTATCTCTACGTAGACTAAGGTTTAAGTACAAAGTATCTAGTTTGAATTTGATTAATCGGTTTATTCTAGATTATATCTGTAGACTAAGGTTTAAGTACGAAGTATCTAGTTTGAATTTGATTAATCAGTTTATTCCAGATTATATCTGCGTAGACTAAGGTTTAAGTACAAAGTATCTATAGTTTAAATTTGATTAATCGGTTTATTCTAGATTATATCTGCGTAGGCTAAGGTTTAAGTACAAAGTATCTAGTTTGAATTTGATTAATCAGTTTATTCCAGATTATATCTGCATAGACTAAGGTTTAAGTACAAAGTATCTAGTTTGAATTTGATTAATCAGTTTATTCAGATTATATCAGCGTAGACTAAGGTTTAAGTACAAAGTATCTAGTTTGAATTTGATAAAACGGTTTATTCAAGAATATATCTGCGTAGAAAAAGGTTTAAGTACAAAGTATCTAGTTTGAATTTGATAAATCGGTTTATTCTAGGTTATATCTGCGTAGGCTAAGGTTTAAGTACTAAGTATCTATAGTTTGAATTTGATTAATCGGTTTATTCAAGAATATATCTGCGTAGACAAAGGTTTAAGTACAAAGTATCTAGTTTGAATTTGATAAATCGGTTTATTCAAGAATATATCTGCGTAGACAAAGGTTTAAGTACAAAGTATCTAGTTTGAATTTGATTAATCGGTTTATTCAAGAATATATCTGCGTAGACTAAGGTTTAAGTACAAACAAAGTATCTTGCATGAAACAATAGTTTTCAAGTAAATATCTATTCTTTAGCTTTTTATTTAACACTTTCCAACCTCTTCTTCACAATCTATCAAAAATATAATCTTTAAGTTGATAAAAAAAAACATGACACTAAGGAATAGGATTAGTCTATACAACCTCGTTTAAAAATTTGTTAAGTTTATTTTATTGTTATTTTTAACATTTCTTATTCTTAATTTTTGTGACGAAGAAACATAAGCGATTTATTCGCCCCAACCCCCTATCATGTGTTTAGGTATAAACACTTACCCACTTTATTTTTTCGTGACCACTGCATTTAAACCCACGAAATATTCTCTGGTCATGTTTGTTTAACCCCCCCCCCCTTGGAAATCTTTTGTTGCGCCAATATACAATTATATACTACAGGATTACCAATAAAGACCACCTAAATCTTAAAGTTTTAAATAGCGTATTTAATGATTTGGTAAAGAAAAAAACAAGTTTAAATTAGCAGAGATCATCAATATAAGGAAACAGACAGTATAATTCTGTACAGTCTTCTCTGAGCCCGAATTTTAAAAGAGTATCATTGAAGGAAACTTCTGAGTTTCCTTTTTGGGGTCTAACATTTGTGTAGATTTTGATTTAAGAGATTCGAAAAAAATGGAGAATATGAATAAACTAAATAAAATAATATTTCATAAAGTAAATATTGATATCCACAAAACTGCCTAACCTCATTCGTAAAACCCGGGTTCTAAAACTGGTTTTCACAGCGATACCCTGTCTTAAGTTTTGGGCTCTGAAGTCTAATCCACAAAGGATAACCCTGTATATTAATGCAGGCTTGATATCATTAGTGCACATAATATTTGAAGTGGTCATGAAGGATCTTTCTATTTTTACAAAAGGTTAATATTTGGACGTCATTATTTTCTTAGTTAAATCTATCTTTATATACTTTTGTAAATCCACAAAAAAAATTACAAATCCCAAAAAAATCTATTATTGTTTCATTGAAGAGAATATGCTAAAAGATTGATCAACAGTTAAAAGGAAATAGAAGTTGGGCGCCAAGCGGCCGAATAGCCTTCACAACGGTGATAACCAGAAAACTATGGTATAGAAAGATGAACACAATATTTGAGAGTAATTTATGTTGTACGACGCAAATTGTTAATCTATAGTGGCTTAAATAGATTGTTAAGTACAATAGTTGGCAACTTGGCAACGTAGTATTTGTACACTCTCAGTACAGCTGCACACAAGTGTCAACTCAGTATTGTGTCCGACAAAATTATTCATAATAGTGATAATTTTAGAATAAAGAGCTTATCTTACAGTGAAAAAGGTGCAATTTTATGTCTTATTTATTTTCTGATTATGCACTTTTTATTTAATCTTGAAAAACATGTCAAATAATGTGAGAAAATTTCGTTTTCCTTGTTATATTTTACACTTGTGACGTCGTGTATAATTGGTCCATTTCTCTGTTGCTGCACCTATTGTACTTGATAATTTATTTGAAGTGGCTTAAAAATCAAAGATTTTAAAATGCTTTGTGCAGACTGCTAAATTGCTTTGTCTCATGTTCATTAGGCTATTTTAAACATAATAATTTGAATCTAAAAGTCGTCTTCATATTCCAGAGTTTTCTGGTTCTCAATGTTTACGCATGTATATATACTGAAAAATGTTTAGTAGAATAATCAATTTTCATGTATTTATGTATCTTTGTATATATATATATATATA
>NW_019396518.1:197193-200989 GCF_000591075.1 Eurytemora carolleeae
CTATGATACCAGGGCTATCTCTATCCCTACCATGAGCTATGATACCATAGCTACCTCTATCATTATACCATGAGCAATGATACCAGGGCTATCTCTATCCCTATCATGAGCTATGATACCAGGGCTATCTCTATCCCTACCATGAGCTATGATACCAGAGCTACCTCTATCCGGATACAATGAGCTATGATACCATGGTTATCTCTATCCCTACCATGAGCTATGATACCATGGCTATCTCTATCCCTACCATGAGCTATGATACCATGGTTACCTCTATCCTTATACCATGAGCTATGATACCAGGGCTATCTCTATCCCTATCATGAGCTATAATACCAGGGTTATCTCTATCCCTACCATGATCTATGATACCAGAGCTACCTCTATCCGGATACCATGAGCTATGATACCATGGTTATCTCTATCCCTACCATGAGCTTTGATACCAGGGCTATCTCTATCCCTACCATGAGCTATGATACCATAGCTACCTCTATCCTTATACCATAAGCTATGATACCAGGGCTATCTCTATCCCTACCATGAGCTATGATACCAGAGCTACCTCTATCCTTATACCATGAGCTATGATACCATGGATATCTCTATCCCTACCATGAGCTATGATACCATGGCTGTCTCTATCCCTACCATGAGCTATGATACCAAGGCTATCTCTATCCCTACCATGAGCTATGATACCAGGGCTATCTCTATCCCTACCATGAGCTATGATACCATGGCTATCTCTATCCCTACCATGAGCTATGATACCAGGGCTATCTCTATCCCTACCATGAGCTATGATACCATGGCTATCTCTATCCCTACCATGTGCTATGATACCAGGGCTATCTCTATTACAAGTTATAGTTATTTACAAACGTAGTTAAGCTAAATCATGATAGAGGTTTTACGTTTTATTAACAACATAATTAAGATAAATCGTGATACAGGATTTATGTAGTTATTTTACAAACGCAGTTAATTTACAGAGGGCGTAGTTAGGTTACTAATAATGTACAGCATTTGCTATGATACCAGAGCTTTTTCTATCCCTACCATGAGCTATAAAACCCAGGGCAATCTCAATCCCTATCATATGCCATGACACTAGGGCTACTCCTACCCTGAGCTAGCTATGATACCTGGGCTATAACAACCAGGGCTATCCCTATCCCCTTCCAGTTTCTGTTGGAAGGAGCTGATGCGACCAAATCCTAAAAATAAACAAAATAGTTCTGAATGAAATCAATATGGCTTCCATTTTTCTATATAAATGTTTATTATTATATTTTCTGAAAGTTTGTGATAAAAAATATTTTTTAAATATTTGTTCCCATTATCAATGTATTTACATTACAACAATAAAAGCAGACAAAAGAAAATTCCACGTCAGAAATTGGGATTTATCATTTTTAACATGGTTTTAATATGAAGCTTGTTAATTTAACATCAACAATATTAATAAAGTGGTTCTGTCAAAGAGAATAGAATATATATTAGAGGGGAAATTACTAGAAAAAAGTGTAAAACGGCCATTTTGTTAAGATTCTTTAAATTCCCCTCTAATATATATTCTATTCTCTATGGGTTCTGTAAACTAAATAATTATTCGAATTTCCCTAATTAAGAAACAATTTAATTTTTGAATTAATTTAATTAAGATTATTAAGCACAAAGCTATACAACGATGGTTTATGCTTTTATAAACTTTCTTTCTAGTTCCACACTTGTCACTTTCCTTCTAAACTTTGAATAAGTTTGCTCGTGTACAAACGTAGAGCAGAGATTGGTAGAGGAGCATTCTCGTATACTGCACTGCATTGAGCAGGAGAATTGAGATCAAAATTAATATTACAAACTTGATCTAATTGGACAAACGTTGTTTGATTACATTTCACCCAAAACAAGAGTACATTCGCCACACTCGTTTTATACAATAGTTTCTTACAAAGAGAAGCCCCGCTTAGGAATACCGAGTCCTGTTTACAATCTTTGATATTGTTAACAATAAATCTATACTTCTGAGCCGACCTTCAAAATGTAAAAAACTCCTCTCTCCTCAATGAACCAATATAACAAAAAATACATCCAAAAACTATAAAAGTGCTCTTTTTGTCAATTTATTGCCAAAGGCTTTCGGATAAAAGGATTAAAATTCTAAATGGGGGACAATATTAGCTGTTTAATTGATTGAAATCTGCCATTTTGTGAATTATATTTTCAATCATTTGATACACATAGTCGTGTAACCCTAGGGAATTGAGGGATTCAGTAGAGTTCATTCATATAGAATTGATACATACTATTCATACAAATTGGATACAGAATGGATAAAAATGGATAAAATATAATAAACTGTCAATAAAAATGGATAAAAAGTGAATAAAAATGGATAAAAATTGAATAAAATGGCATAAAATGGATTTTTTTAAATGGGATAAAAACTTGATAAAAAATTATTAAAATGATATAAGAATGGATAAAAAAATGAATAAAATGGGACATAAACTAGATAAAAAAATTATTAAAATGATTTAAGCATGAATACAAAAGTTAATAAAATTGGATAAAAATAGATTTAAAATGAATAAAATGGAATAACTATGGAGAAAAAAAAATGAGTAAAATAGGATAAAAATGGATAAAAAGTAGAAAAAATTGAATAAAAGTATATAAAAAATGGATACAGAATGATTAAAAGGGGTGAGAATGATTAAGAATAAGATGTAGGAAGTATGAGGAAGGATGAGAACTACCTCTGTAAGCTGGGTTAAACTTCTGTTTAAATTCGAATTATTAATCTTCCTCATGATTCGTCATGTTTACTCATGGTTCCATGCTATCCGATCCGTCCTAACCCACCAACTCTCGAGTACTGATCCACTCTTACTAAATCACACAGAGAAAAGAGTCTTCCTCTCTTTCCCACTCGGAAACCCGACCTCTCTATTTTCTCCTGTTCTGTCTCACACCTGGATACATGATCCGAAGGGTTAAACTTTTTTTATATTAGTTTCTCATGTTCTCCTTAAACATTCGATTATAAAACAAAAAATAAAGAAATAAATAAACCTAGCCTTGGCATTAGTTTAGGTTAAAGTTTTATGTGGCATAGCCATGGTAAACTTACATTACAGATCATACAAAACATTTTTTGTAGGGGCTAGGCAGAAGTACCTCACACAAATTACTCAAAATACATTTGACAACTTATTTAATTTATTTCAGGATTTAAAATGTATGAATAAAAATAATTTTTAAAAGTTTTATTTCCCCCGTCTTTTGCAGAGTATATTTCGTTTCAGAAATCTTTTCTATCATTAACTCTTTAAAAGAGGACTGAATTATTTTCATATTTCTGTTCATTGACGTAAAATACTCATGTATTTTCACTCTAACTCTGAATTCTTTATTAAACACAAAAATAAAAAACCTAATATTGTTCTTAGATAAGGGTTTCCCACTTAACGGATGAGATTTCAGAGACGACTGTACTGAATTAATACTGCCAGATTCCTTTTATTAGGATTCCCTGAAACTGTAAATTTAAAATTACTGTCTATATTCTAAAGGTGTTCCTGAAAGCACTTTGAGGCAACCTTTCGTCTGTCCATAGTCCATTTTTAAATGATCATAGGTCCCCATGGCGACTGCCGCTTCAGTTACATTACACTGGCTGTAATTACATTTCCTATAATTACAGTTTATATAAGTTACGTTTCATATAACTACATTTCCTGTAAGTTTGTAAAGGTTACAGGTAACTTCCTAGTATACGATTTTTGGA
>NW_019396519.1:0-118578 GCF_000591075.1 Eurytemora carolleeae
AACGGATCTTCATGGCTTGGTGCGTGAACTAAATACTGTTGATTGTAAGCGGGTTTTTCTAACAGTGTAGGTGGTCATTCTGACGGTGGAGACCGGAGATTAGTAAACGTACTGCATTTTAAACAAAGATGAGTAATGAAGAATATTTGTTTTCATTTTTTTAAACATTTATTTTGATTATCAGCTTTCACATCTAAAAAAATTGTAAAAGTGGGAGATTTTATTTTTTGTTTTGTTTTTGAAATCTTCCTTTGAGAAAGTGAGCGCTACGATTGTTATTGTACAGGGCCGAACTATCAAACATTCAGCCCACAGCCTACAAAAATAAAAAATAAATCTTAAAACATTTATTTATATTTATATATAAATTGTACAATTTAAATTAAAGGAAAGAAAGTGGAAAAAGAAAGTTAGTAAGTTAAAATTAAAACATAAAAAACACCAAAAAATATTTTCAAAGTTTGATAAAAATGGACCTGCTAAAGGCCGAAGGGGGGGGGGGTTAAAATACGTTTTGGTGTTTTCAAAAAAGTGTAAATACCTGATAAATCCAATGAAAGGTCCAAGTGTATCCAGTATATAGGTATAGTCTCCTCCTGGCTATATTAGCACCAAGGAATGCAAAGGAACAAAGGCAAAAAAATAAAATTAAAAAAACTTTTTAAACTTGAAAAAATTTTGTACATTTTATTGTCTTAAAATTCGTGGTTTTAAATTATTGAAAATGTTTTAACCGTGTAATCTTATGCTAAAAAAAAGTTCTCCAAAACAGCAAACTTTTTATTTTTCTCGCATTCTTTATGTTCTCAATTGACTCTATATTTTTTTATCTTCAAATACATCCTTTAATAATTGGAAAGTGTGTCATTTTTGCTTGATTATATTTGCGTTTTAAACGTCCCACGCCTCCCAACATGGCAACTGTTAAATTTACTCAAGAATAAAATTGAATATGCAATATGGAAATACGCCGGCTTGTTAAAAGGAATTTACATTAAAGCCTTCCACTTATATAGTGGAGGGAAGGGTAGGGAGGGGAGAATGAAAAGAAAGATATAGAATGGGGAAGGGGGAAGGGGATGAAAATAACGTGGAGGGGGAAGGGAATGATAGGAACTAGAAAGGGAAAGGGAATAAAAATAACTGGAAGGGGGCTAAGGAAAGGGAATGATAGAATGATAAGAACACGGAAAGGGGAAGGGAATAAAATGAACTGGAATGGGGAAGGTGGAAGGAAATAAAGGAACTGGAAGGGGGGAAGGGGAAAGGGAAACTGAGAGGGGGAAAGGGGAAGAAAGGAACTAAAAGAGAGCAGAGGAAAGAGAATGAAAGGAACTGGAAGGGGAAAGGGGAAGGGGGAAGAAAGCAAATAAAGGGGAGAAAGGGGAAGGGAATGAAAGGGACTAGAAGAGGAAAGGGAAAGAAAGCAAATAAAAGAGAGAAAGGGGAAGGGAATGAAAGGAACTGGAAGGGGAAAGGAAATGAAAAGAACTGAAAGGGGCTAAAGAAAGGGATTTATAGGATTATAAGAACTGGAAAGTGGGGAAGGGGAAAGGAAAAGAAAGGAACTGGAAGGGGGAAGAGGAAAAGGCAAGAAAGGAACTAAAAGGTAGAAGGGGAAAGAGAATGAAAAGAACTGGAAGGGGAAAGGGAAAGAAAGGAATTGGAAGGGGGACTGGAAAAAGGAAAGAAAAGAACTAAAAGGGAAAAGAGAAAGAGAATGAAAGGATCTATAAGGGGAAAGGGAAAGAAAGAGAATGAAAGGGGGAAGGGGAAGGGAATGAAAGAAAATTGAAGGGAAAGGGAAAAAAAGAAACTGGAAGGGGGAAGGGGAAGGGAATGAAAGAAACTGGAAGGGAAAGGGAAAGAAAGAAAGTGGAAGGGGGAAGGGGAAAGGCAATGAAAGTAGCTGGAAGAAGAAAGGGGAAGGGAATGAAAGGAACTGGACGGGAAAAGACAAAAAAGATTCAGAAGAAGAGATAAGGGAAGGGGAAAGAAGGATTAGTATTTGAGTAAAATAATGAGATAAATAATTGGATTAAATATTCTTGTATTCCCAGGAAACCTTTCTAAATGTGAAAAAAGTTAGTTAAACAATTGAAAAATTTGCATCTTTACTTTTATATTTTTGTTGTTGTTGTTATAAAAATCATGTTTATATTGTATATTCTTATCTAATGTTTAGATTGTATTTAACCAGGGTCAAATAATTCATATGAAAAGAAGTATTTTCACGTTATCCCTGATCAGTAGACCAAGTTCAGCATAGCAGTAGGCACCAATCATACTGTAGTGTTTATATACCATGTACAGGTTTATTTTTTATATTTTACAAGTTTTCAAACCGTTCATTTTGGGTTATTCGGGTCAAAGTAACAACTCATCTTTGTTTTTAAGTAATAATCTAACAATTATTTTTGTTCATTAAAGAGACAGTATGCTTAATTTCAAGTGACTCTCCATACAAAGATGGCAATTTTCCCAATTTACGACGTTACCCTTTATCTGATCAAGTGTGCATTATAAATCAATGTGTTTGTATCTTTAAGCTGTTTATTTTTATTTGCGGTTTCTCTGTGAATGTGAAAATCAGGTCATAATGACGGTATCTCTTATTTGTTGTAAATCGGGCATTGCCATTTTTGCATATAAGTTAACTTAATATTATGCTTACAGTCCCTTTAGGAAAGGGGTTTCAAGACTTTGATGCTATTGTTTTGTTTTGTAGCATTTTTTAGGATTCTTTATTTTATCTTTAATTAAGTATTTGATCCAATATGTTTGCTGTTTATTTGAATAAAAAATGTTGGGATTTTAAGTTAGTTAATTTTTTTTAGCTAAAGTGAAAAAAAAAGAATTAATAATTGGAACAGAAGTTGTAAATGAATTCAATATTAACAAATACAACAACAAATTTCAAAAAGAAATTTTAGCTCTGAGTAAAGAGTTATAAACATCCCTAAAAAGTCCACTAATTACCCAAACTGTTATAGACATATTTATACTTCCAACCTCCTAACAGTCAACATATATTTTCTAACTTAATAAAATGTATCTTTCTTTAATTACAAATAGACATGTTTATCAGCTATGATAGGAGATTATCATTATTATTATTGTAATCAATTTCATTATCCTTATCATTATTCGAATAGATCTTTTAAAATATAAACAGTTTTACTTCTACGAAAAAGCTAATTATAAAGTGAAATGGTCTGTGTCTAATGTACGTTGAACTATTCAAAATCATTATTTAAGTCTAAAAGTCGTCTTCCTATTTTAAGATAAAAGTATTAAAGTATTAGAAGTCGTATTCCTATTTCAAGATAAAAGTATTAAAGTATTAGAAGAGTTTATGTTATGAGATATTGAATGTATAAATTGAATAAATCCTTTAAAGTAAGATTTATTTCTATCCCATAAATGTGTTTATTTAAAAAAGATGAGAATATATTTATTGATTTACAAAAGCATATGTTAAAAGTTGAATTTTCTTCTTGAGTGAAGAAAATGACAACTTTAAACTTAATAGCTTTATTTTTGTATTCATTATTTGTTAGTCAAGCGCTAAGTCGATTCCATTCACCCCAAAACCAGTTAATTTTAATTTTTTGGACCCGTTCTCAGCCCATATTTATTATCTTTTTGTTAAGGGATATCCAGTATTAACATCAACAAAAATTTCTATCGTTTTTATATCTTCCGTTAAAGGTTTTATTTAGACTCAGATTTAAGAAAATGTTGCTATATTGCACTCCAAATTTTTCACACAAAAAAAACTTACTTTTATTCAACAAAAAAAAAATCTTTTCTGGCAAATGTTTTCACTTATTTGGCAGCCTGGATTGCCAATTATACGATTTTTTTCATTTCAAAATGTAGAGGTCATATGTATGGAGAGAGAAATATGCTTTTTAGTAGCAATCTTATTGACAACTAACTAAAGAGCCCGGCGTTGCCAGTGAAATTAAAAAAATGTTAAACATTTTGAGAAAAAAAAATTAATTTGCAAAAAAATTTACCATTAAAAAATATATATTTCAGCCAATTTGGTTCAGATGTATATATATATATATATAAATATGGTATTTTCAACTTTTTTCAGTCTAAATATACATTTTAGATGTTTAAATATATATTTCTTCCTATATATATATAAATTTATTTATTATATAGATATGAGTTGACTGTGTTCCTTGAGAACCCCCCCAGGAGCAATGAATATCCCGCTACCAATGATTGATCCAATGATAATAGTGCAGCCCTGGACGAGCCCAAGGGAGGCCTTCAACCCCACACCCTCCTCATCCATAGCCTCAACCTACAATGAGGCTGGAGTCACAAATCTATTTTTGAAACCTTTTTAGATTAATTTTTAATTTTTATATGTTCTTTTTTAAAGGGACTGTCAGACGAAGGTGCAGCTTTCTCATCAAGATTAAATTCTGTATGTAGATAAACTAATAACAGTAAAATTCTTAAATGTTAAGGAATGTTTTTGGAAGGATAAAAAGAGATTTCTACCATTACTGATCACAGTTTCAAACAGTGTTCAACATATTTTTAGTTTTTAGATTATAATTCTACCTTAGCATTGTTAACTGTTGTATAATTTCCCTTTCCGTCCTTGCCGGCCATTTTTAGTGGTTTACTCCAATCAATCAATCAAAAGTTCATTCTGGAAACCAGGAATTAGACGCTCACTCAACAATGTTTGGACGATCGCTTGACAATGTTTAGACGATCACTTGACAATGTTTGGACGATCAATTGACAATGTTTGGACGAACAATTGACAATGTTTGGACGATCGCTTGACAATGTTTTGACGATCAATTGACAATGTTTAGATAATCACTCAGAGTCGAATGGACATCTAATAGACGATCGCTAAACGACGTACGTACGTACGTTTGTATGTATGTATGAATTATGATCGTACTAAATAATAAGGGACATCTTAATGTAGGATAAAAACCCTGATTAATGAATAATGAAAAGTCAATAGAAATCCTTGAACAATAAATGAACAATTAATGAACAATTAATGAACAATTAATGAACAATTAATGAACAATTAATGAATAATTAATGAATTAAAGGCCTCTCATTATTAAATTCCTTAATAAAAAGTGTTAAATAGTAAGATGAACATAGGACTCAAGTTTTAATTTGAAACACAGCAATTGTGTAGTAAACTCAGACCCCTTTTTCTTCACAAGTGGACTTCCAAACTACCGGTAAAATTGTTTTTTTTTTTCACAATAATAATTACGCATTAGATTGCTTAACCATCGTCTTCCTTTTCATTGTTTCATGGGATTTTTTATCTTATTTTTCTTCACATTAAAAACCAGGGTAGCTCACAACGAATAAGACTTCAGTGACGACATAAAAATTTTAAAATTTTACAACCTAAAAGTTCAATTATCGGCTTTTTTATATATATTTTTGTAAATTCTATTTGAAGATTAGAAAGTTATTAAATAAAACTATATTTTCATCCTCTTTTGGTAACACTGTAGGCCGTAGGGAAAAAGTTATCAAATTATTAAAAAATAAAATATTATGCGTTTTTTTTCTAATTTTCCTAATTTTTCCCTTTATAATGAATGACAATTGTGAATGCATTTTTTTAAAAGTTTGTTAAGCTAGCTAAATGATAATTTGGCACACTTTAAATAATATATTAGTGGATTTGCGAAATAGTTAAATATTTTTGTAATGGAAACCCCAATTGCAGAGTTGTGAAAAATATTTTTTTCATTGTTTGATTTATTGAAATATTGAAATGTGTTGAAAGAGGAATTTATTATGAATATATCGTGATGTTAGGACCCCACCCGTATCTTTATCTTCAATACATCATTTTCCTTGCTAATCACTGCATTAAATCTGCATTCAAATTTAAAGATTCTAAAATTTCTTTTTTAAAATTCTTACAAGAAAAATTTTTTTTACCGACTTTATCATGTGTTTCCTTATACCCTCAGTTTTAAATTTAAAATAACGAAAAATGTGTGCGCGCATAACGACACGACGCGACGTATGAGCACTCCGTCTGTCAGCGCGCACACTTGTAAACTAAAGCAATTTTGGTTTACACACCCCCCCCCACCACCACCCTCCCCACCCTTTAATAAAGACCCCTAACCAACCCTCAATACAACCACGCCCAAGGCATTATCTGGCAAACCTATTTTTAAGGGCGTATTTTTAAAATACACTGTAAATTCTAAAAAGTGTTTAACCCTGGTTCCATGTGCGCACTGTTATATTCGACAGGTTTCGAAGGTTTGGAGCAGTATAATCAACATAATTATCATTCTTCAAATTTCCAGACCTTATTCATCAAGAGAAGGTTTTAAACTGATCTTACTCTTTAAACACTTTCAAACCCCTCCACCAACCCCCCAACCCTGCCTTAACCATTTTGAAGTCTCATCCATTTATTCCTAAGCAATGTTTAGCATCATTGTTATCAACTTTATATCAGCGTAATTTACAGGATTTACATTTAAAAAGGTGCGCATTCATTAAAACAAAATGGTGATAAAGATTTAAAAGACAAACAATGGTCGCGGATTTTCTCGAAACTAATGTTTTTTTTTCAAACTGACGAGAAAAAATTGCTGTTAAAGGGACTGTGAACGTCATTTCAAGAGACCCTCCATGCACAGATGGCAATATCCGACTTACAACGGTACTCTTAAAAGTTTTGTCTGATCAAGTATGAATTTTAGTTATGAATGTCTATAATTTTGAAAAATTGTTATTTTTAAATGGGGTTTCTCTACAGTTAAACCCTCAATGAGCCATACATCGAAATAATTTATCAAATGACGTCTTGACAATTTTTCAATAGGTTTTATACTATTTTACGTAAATCTAAATATTTGCGAAAATAAATAAAAAGTCATGAATATGCGGGAACAGTCTTATAATCATTTAATTAAAAACTAAATACAGGGTGTCCTAAAAAACATGGGAATTCAGTGACGAATTCGATATCGTCTTTGTTATGTCTGCTAGAGTTTATTTATAAAAAGGGTAAAAGTCTGTTAAGATGTGTACATAATGTCTCTGCAAGATGAATAGTGAATACGGACAAGTTTACTCTGTTAGTATACTGCAATTGTCTTGTTTTACTAAGTACAACCGTATGCAGTCAAAACATAAACAAACAAAATGTAAACATAGCAGACGAAACTCTTATAGATTACAGTAGGTATCAATATACTAAATCAAAAAATTATTTTAAAAGACGATAACGAATTCGTCACTGAATTCCCATGTTTATTGGGACACCCTGTATCTGCAACATTCCATTATCAGACAGTGAAGAAGACGACATTTGATGAATTCTTTCGATATATAGGTAATTTAGGGTTTAACTGTACAAAAGTGACAAGCGCACTGCCGTTTAACATAAAGAGAATTATGAGAACAAACAGTTTTCAAGCTCGAAAAACGACAATATCATCCACACTATTAAGCAGATAATAAACATGAAAAGTTTAATTCGTTGTAAATTGTTTTCGGAACTTTTCGTCTTGATGGTTGCTCAGAATTTTGCTAATGGCAATTTGAAGAACTAGGGCGCAGTAACTAAAGATTTTTAAAGATTGATTTTGGAGGTTTTAAAGATTGATAACGTATAACGGCCAGCACTAAATGTTAACTAAGTCTTCTTGTAGCGCTGATAATCTTTTTGGTTTTAATACAACTTTCAACATTTCAAAACTGTATTCTTTCGTAAGTAAAAAAAAGGAAAAACGAATTAAAAAAAAACAATCGCCTTTGGTTGTTTTTTTTGCATATATTTTCTGTTAATTTGTCCATATATTTTCTCTTAATTGGTCCATATATTTTCTCTCAATTGGTCCATATATTTTCTCTCAATTGGTCCATATAATTTCTCTCAATTGGTCCATATATATTTTCTCTTATTTGGTCCATATATTTTCTCTCAATTGGTCCATATATTTTCTCTTAATTGGTCCATATATTTTCTCTCAATCGGTCCATATATATTTCTCTTAATTGGTCCATATAATTTCTCTCAATTGGTCCATGTATATTTTCTCTCAATTAGTCCATATATTTTCTCTTAATTAGTCCATATATTTTCTCTCAATTGGTCCATATATTTTCTCTCAATTGATCCATATATTTTCTCTTAATTGGTCCATATATTTTCTCTCAATTGGTCCATACAATTTCTCTCAATTCCTCCATATATATTTTCTCTTATATGGTCAATATATTTTCTCTCAATTGGTCCATATATTTTCTCTCAATTGGTCCATATATTTTCTCTCAATTGGTCCATATATTTTCTCTTAATTGGCCCATATATTTTCTCTCAAATGGTCCATATATTTTCTCTCAATTGGTCCATATAATTTCTCTTAATTGGTCCATATATATTTTCTCTTAATTGGTCCATATATTTTCTCTCAATTGGTTCATATATTTTCTTTCAATTGGTGGATATATTTTCTCTCAATTGGTCCATCTATTTTCTCTCAATTGGTCCATATATTTTCTCTCAATTGGTCCATATATATTTTCTCTCAATCGGTCCATATATTTTCTCTCAATTGGTCCATAAATTTTCTCTCAATTGGTCCATATATATTTTCTCTTAATTGGTCCAAATATTTTTTCTCAATTGGTCCATATATTTTCTCTCAATTGGTTCATATATTTTCTCTCAATTGGTCCATATATTTTCTCTCAATTGGTCCATATATATTTATTCTCCATCGGTCCAAATATATTTGTCAAAGCGTAAAAAAAGCAAATGCTTAGAATAAAGGTTTTAAAAACATTCGCTATTTTTTCATAATGCCAAATTTGGACCCTAAAAGCAGAAATATGCAAAAAAAAAAAAAAAACTTTTTACAACACTAATTGCTCATTAAAATCAGGATACTTCTGTTTTGGCCGGTTTTTGATATAACTTTATAAAATTATCCCTCCTTTCTGTTTGCTGCTGGTCTACTGTCTAGTTAGAAACTAATTAAGTTTCAAGTTACCGGTGATATAGTACTGTTCAATATATGCCTAGGTACTAGGTACTAGGTAGGACTTTACCCGTGATATAGTAATGTTCACTATATATGCCTAGGTACTAGGTAGGACTATACCGGTGATATAGTCCTGTCCAATATATGCCTAGGTACTAGGTAGGATTATACCGGTGATATAGTACTGTTCAATATATGCCTAGGTACTAGGTACTAGGTAGGACTATACCGGTGATATAGCAATGTTCACTATATATGCCTAGGTACTAGGTAGGACTATACCGGTGATATAGTCCTGTCCAATATATGCCTAGGTACTAGGTAGGACTATACCGGTGATATAGTCCTGTTCAATATATGCCTAGGTACTAGGTAGGACTATACCGGTGATATAGTACTGTTCACTATATATGCCTAGGTACTTGGTAGGACTATACCGGTGATATAGTCCTGTTCAATATATGCCTAGGTACTAGGTACTAGGTAGGACTATACCGGTGATATAGTAATGCTCAATACATGCCTAGGTACTAGGTAGGACTATCTACCAGATTCAGGTATAGAACTCAGGGCATGTGCATCTTGCCTTTCTAATAAAAAACATATGCAGGGGGGCAAAAGCGCCCAAAAAAATGTTTTAGACATTATTTCAAAGACACATGGGGTTTACGATCTTTTCATAAAGGGACTGTAAGCGAATTTCAAGTGACCCTCCATGCAAAGATGCAACGGTGCATGAAAAAGCTTTACTTTATCAAGTTTGCATTGGATTTTAATGTTTAACACTTTGTAAACTGATTATTTTCAATTGTGGCTTCACTACAAAAGTGATGTGCGCATATCGATTGCATGTGCGCATAACGATTGCATGTGCGCATATCGATTGCAGGAAAACATATTGGAACACTTTTAACCCTAAGAAAACGTTTCAAGGATACTTTTGTAAATATGGCATTAGCACTTTGGAAATAAGGTCACTTTAAAATACACTTACAGTCCTTTTAAGTACTTTTTAATATATGTTCCTTAGCAAAGTTTCATCGTTCTGAGATTAAGATACCCGATAACGACGTACTATGGGTAATCTTTTAATAATAATTCAACAATAATCGTCCAAGCTACTATAAATGAAATTTAATTTTTTTATTTTTCAAAGATGTTAAGGCTTGTCTTATGTCTTTTCTTGTAAAATTTGTTTTTGTAACTCTTATTTCAAAAAAACTTATTTAGGTATGAAAGGCTATATATGACACAATCTAGATTTAAAAACATAAACAGTCCTATTAAGGCAAAATATTTAAAGACAGGTTTTAGTTTAAGCTTTATAATTGACCGATTTATTGGGAGGACTTCACCATTCATTCAAGATATTTCCAAAATATATTGTATAAATACCCGCTCTCCTAAACTCTGCCAAATCCCCACCCAAACCTTAATTCCGGCAAACCTTCATTTTCGAACCCAGAGTATTAAAAATGTCGCCAATTCTGAATATTTTTAATGATATAGTATTTTTGATATATAAAAAATAGTTTCAATTCTAATTTCACATTTAGTTTAAAGGAACTGAAAACTCGCCACAAATTCAAATTACTAATCACTGTATCTTTGCAATTTCATCGTGTAAACCTAATTTAAGGTGTAACTAACTAATCTAGCAGAATTTATATTTTGAATCATAAAATGTAAACGATCAGTTTGCAAAATAAAGGGGATACAAAATTATAATTTGAGGCAAATTTTCAGCTGCTTTCTCATTTTATGTTGATAAGATTGATCTTTTATTAACAATGTTTGGATTGAGTCAGTGATTTCTATTAGTATAGTCTTGAACGATCGACGCTTTGCGCCCCTCCTCAGTAACACCTTTAAACAATACTGTTGATTTTTTAGTCGCTATTTTTCATCGTATACTCTGCTATAAAACTCAAATTTGCTGATTTTTCTGTTTCGAATGTTGGACATTTAATAACAATAAATGTAGACATTTTTACAGGCAAATTTGTACCGCCCATTAACCTTCCCTGGGGGCCTTAATCGGTTCAGCCGGTCTGTAGTTTATTGAACACAAACAGACAGACAGACACAGACAAGCAATATATACATATGTGCACACATAAATATATATATATATATATATATATATAATTAAATATATGTATTTCTTAAAAGCTAAGGAATATTTGCATTTTCATTGAGTGCTTAGTTTTCCTTTTAAAATGGGGTGGGGGGGGAAATCCTTTGAAAACCAATGGATTAGAAACATGTTCTATGGCAAGTTTGAATCAACTGGTAGCACTGTGTTTACACAACAAGATATACTTTTATACAAGCAGGCTTTCTAATAATACATCAGACTTTTAGATTTATAAATATAGTTTTAAGTCTATCTATCCTTTAAAGTATTTGGCAGTTTAAAAATAATTTATCGTTTTGGAAACTTCACTTTTGAAATTTGAATTTAAGAAAAATTTAAGGTAAGCCAGGTTAGGTTAGGTTAAGGCTAAGATAAGTTAGGTAAAGTTAAGTTAAATCTATGCCTAGACAATATAGGGTGTCCCATATAATATTAGATCTAAAATTCGGTGATAATAATGTATCAAACCTCTGTAAAGTAAATAAATTAGAATAAAAATCTAAAACGAATAAATTATTCTTAAAAAACTATAAGGCTAATATAAAATGTTCGTTTATAAATACTAGGTTTATTTAGTATTATGTGCGTATTTGGGACGCTCTGTATATATATTTTGGAAATGTTGCATAATTCTATAATTGTTTTAGATATTTTGTAGAATTTAGAAAGCTAAGGCAATTTAAAAATTTTGCAGTAAGTTGTTTGTTGATTGATATAAAAAAATTAACATTAGGCAACACCATTTGGTCGGCTATTTCCAAGGCCAAAAAGGTTTCTAAATATATATATATACAGTGATAACTTGAAAACTCTGCAATAGGAAGACGACTTTCGGGATCAAGTTATAATTTTAAAAAGTCCCATGAGCATGAGACATGCAGATATTGTGCAATCTAAACAGACCCATATCACTAATTTAGTAATTCAATAAGTATCTTTTAAACTATTTGCTTTGTAACAATTCATCTTTTACATTTGCTATAATGTCGTCTTAACTTTATGTAATTGTGGTCATGATCGATACAGAAACAAACCCCGTACCAAAATTATATTTAGCTTTAGTAGCTGCAGAAAATCTGTATAATTATCGGAGTGCCTGGCTGAATCTATTTATCTATTTATACAAGAAATAGAATAAGATCTTAAGGGACTATAGAATATTAAGAACCAGAAGATATACAAAACAAATGTAATTAAATATCACAGTGAACAAATGAGTTAACCCTACGCCTGCTGTGGATGAGGTGGGGGGGGGGGTCCAATTTAAAAATTAGTTTTTTACATTTTTGTTTTTTACTTTTATAAGTTGAGTTTTTTTTACCAAAGAATAATTTATTTCATGATTTTTTAGAATTTCTTATATTTCAGTAATTACTTTAATGGTAAGGTTATTATATCTTTTAGAACTAAAAAGGGTCAACCCAAACCGAAATAACTCTCAAAAATGTGGAAGGAATATCGACCTTTATACACTTTATTATGGTTTGGAACAATTTGGAAAAATTTCGCTATGTAGTCTGTCTTATTTTTTGTAAACACTCCCGCTAATGCTTTAAGCTTGTAAAAATATTTGAATCAGTTTTTAAATTTTAAATCTGTCACCAGCGTTGGATTTATTGATTTTCTAATAAATGTGCTATAAAATATATTTATACACCTTTTTTGCAATATATTATATAAAAGTTTTAAATAAAAAATATTTTTCATGATTTATTTATTCATTTATTCAAATACTCATTTCTTCATTTATTTATTTATCTATTTATTCATTTATCCATTAATTCATTTATCCATTTATCCATTTATACATTTATCCATCTATCTATTTATTTATTTATCCATTTTATCCATTTATTCATTTAGCCATCAATCCATCTATCCATCTATTCATTTAAGTCCATTTTTCGAAACTGTTTTATCTATCTGATGAAATTGTTGAATAAAGATTTTAAAACACAGGACAAATGTGTATTTAAGAAGAAGAATTAGATTAAATTTTAATTAGCTTGATTATCTATTTAAAATTTTAATAAAAGTATTCAGCAGTTAGCAAAGATTAAAGTAAACTGGGCATTTTTTTTAAAGCCGCGATTTAGAGAGTACAAAAAAGTGCTGACACAGTTTTCAACTGAAACTTAATAAGCAAAAACATAGTTTTTAATATTTTGTAAAACATTCGCTGAGTGTGGGTAGCCAAGATGTTGTTATAGGAGGTTATAGAAATATTATGAAATACACAAAATATACAAGTTATCATTAAAGAAATTGAAAGAATATACAAAAATTTTAAAATGTTCAAAATGGTCGATATAAAAAAATTATACAAAATATACCTAAATACTTTTTCAAGTTTTAGTCTGATATAAATTTAAAATTCAACACGTGTTTCTGCTTTAGATGCATTTATATGTTCTAAATTAAGAGCTCTTCTGAACGCGGGAAATGTCGGTCAGAAATATGCAAACTTACACAATTTAAAAGTACACATTTTAAAGTCTGTAAATTGAAAACATGTATGCGGCCCTTCCTTATCTGTATATCAATTTGCATATGATTATTTATATATATTTTTTTATCTTATCTGACTATTTATACTTATTTTGTCTAGCTTACTATTTGAAATATGTTCTTTTATTTCACACATTAAAAAATGTCTCTGAATCTTTTGGTTTGATTTTATGCTTTCACACACCCATTCAATGTTTTTTTGTTAAAGGATTGATAAGAAAGAAAGGAAATGATCGTTTGTCACAAATTTTAATTATATCCTTGCAACCTGATGTCGTAAACCCTGATATTTCAAAATTATCAATTTAGTTTGATCAAAAATATTTGAAATATCAAATGTTTACAACATCAGCTGTTTCAAAGATATTGAGATTAGAAATTCGAAGTTTGTGCCTAGCAATCAGTTACTTTTCAGAATTATCATTCAGATTAATTTCACTTTTATCAGGAATAAAAAAAATTGTATTTGGACAGCCTTGGGACATACACAAAATACCATTGGTGTATCATTCCTCAATCATTTGATATCTTGAACTTGGAAATATTTAGAAAAGAATTGATTTTTTAATATATATCTAAATTTTTTCTGTCTGAAGTTGAATTCCTTTATCTTATATCCAATGTTCTTGATCTCAAACCACTTACATAGATTAATCCAAATCCATTGTGGTGAAAAGCAATGGTTTTGGATTCTGTTAAAGAAAGGGAATGTGGAATGTGCTATCTAACGAACCATGATTAGCAGTCATATAATTTTAATTTAGTCTTTTTATTATAAATTCTGGGAAGTCTCTTTATGTATAATCATATGGGAGATGCAGTCTCTTTAAGTATAATCACATGGGAGATGTAGCCTCTTTGAGAATAATTTTATTAGAGATGCAGTCTCTTTAAGAAAAATTATATGGGAGATGCAGTCTCTTTAAGCAAAATTATATGGGAGATGCAGCCTCTTTAAGTATAATCATATGGGAGATGCCGAAGTCTCTTTATTTATAATTATATGGGAGATACAGTCTCTTTATGTATAATTTATGGGAGATTCAGCCTCTTTAAGTATAATCATATAAGAGATGCCGAAGTCTCTTTATGTATAATTATATGGGAGATACAGTCTCTTTAGTTATAATTATATGGGAGATGCAGTCTCTTTAAGTATATAAGTATAATTTAATGGGAGATACAGTCTCTTTAAGTATAAATATATGGGAGATGCAGTCTCATTAAGTATGATTATATGGGAGATGTAGTCTCTTTAAGTATGATTATATGGGAGATGCAGTCTCTTTAAGTATAATTATATGGGAGATACAGTCTCTTTAATTATAATTATATGGGAGATGCAGTCTCTTTACGTATAATTATATGGGAGATAAAGTCTCTTAAAGTATAATTATATGGGAGATACAGTCTCTTTATGTATAATTATATGGGAGATGCAGTCTCTTTGCGTATAATTATATGGGAGATAAAGTCTCTTAAAGTATAATTATATGGGAGATGCAGTCTCTTTAAGTATAATCATATGGTAGATGCAGTCTCTCCGAATTGTTTTTATGGTTTTTTTTAATTACTAATAATGGTTCTTTATATAGCAATGTTCAAGATTGATAATATCCTCTCTACACTCATATCATATGTGAGATGCAGTCTCTTTAAGTATATAAGTATAATTTAATGGGAGATACAGTCTCTTTAAGTATAATTATATGGGAGATGCAGTCTCTTGAAGTATAATCATATGGGAGATGTAGTCTCTTTAAGTATAATCATATGGTAGATGCAGTCTCTCCGAATTGTTTTTATGGTTTTTTTAATTACTAATAATGGTTCTTTATATAGCAATGTTCAAGATTGATAATATCCTCTCTACACTCTATTTTTTATTCCTTTAATTACAGTACGAACCATAAAACAGTGGATTTTTTACTGTATCTTTCTAACCTAATTTCATAGACCTTAGATATTTTAAACTTTGATTTCTGCTAAATCTAGAAATGGAAGTTTAAAAGTAATAGGAATATGAACGTTAGAGTTTGAGGCGAATTATCATTCCCTAGATATAATAAGAAAAGTTAGTAAATCACTCACAAATACAGATTGCGGCAAGAAGTCGCACTGCGCCGTCAGGAGGGTCGCACTCCGGAAAGAATGGTTTTGTCGCATATATAGAGAAGGTTAGTGCGACAATAGCCTGGCTGCATGGTCGTACAATCATACACTCGACCCATAGCCTAGACCAGGGCAAAGGTTAGCATCAAGCATCAGCTTTGGTCAAAGGTCAAGAAAATGTGAAAAAGGAAATATCATTTAAAATTTGTTGCAATTTTTTCAACCAAAATTTATTTACAGGGTTACCCATAAAGGCTGAGATTTTTATAACAACCTAAAACTCTGAAATTTATAACGATCTAAATGCTTAATTTTGTTTTCTGCTGTTATCTAACACTTTGGTAAACAAAAAGTAAACAGTTTCAAAGAATGTTTTAAAAAAAGTGTAAATTGCATACTGTTCGTCTCTAAAATCCAATCAATTGTGTGTAACCCTGTATATGAAAGGTACTATAAGCAAACCATTTAAAATAACTGTTCCGCAAAAAAATAGTGTTTTGGGAATTAATGCAATATAAATGATAATCCTTATCAAGTTTTCTTAAGACCTGATTAAGTATGGATAAAAACAAGGGGTGGCAAAAAATTATAGGGGAGTCAATAAAAGGTCACAGAACAAATCTTCAGGTTGTGAGCAAGTTACAAGGTGTTAACTGAATTAGTAGAAAGCAAAGTAAAGTCGTCTTTGATAGATGTTTTTGTTTGTAATTTGCCACGGGTCTGGACTGGAAAAAAATGTCAAAGTTTTCTATGCACGTTTTCAGATTAAAAAACTCTTTGACAACGTTTTTCATAAAAATAATTTAAAATTACGACTTTTAATTCGGGTTTTACTGGTTATCACGCTAAAATATTCTACTGCAGAAATTTTTGAGTCCGTTCGGAAACTATAAAATAAGAATTTTATATGCTAAGAAAGAAGTGTGAAGATTTTTCAACTATTGTTGTTACACAACGGGATATTATTTTTTAGTTTTACCCCCTGTTCGAAATTGTTTCTGTATAAAACTGCATACTAATAATCGTGAGAGTCCGTCTAAAATTCTTTCTTAGCTTTCAGAAATTGTTAAAATTTGTTAGAAAACGGTTGAACAGGCAGAGAAAACAGCTGCGCATATTCTTGATAATAAAGAATGTGTAAAATTATGCTGAGAAAAGAAAAAAGGTTGCAAAAAAGGTTTGTTTTTTAGCGAAAAATTGATATTTTTTTTCCTAAAAATAAAATCAAACAAATTAAAAATATTTTTCATAAAAATTTTTCATTTAGCATTAAAAATTCTTTAGAATAATTTTACAATTTTTTATTTTACCAAATACACTCAAGTAGTGTATGTACTCAGACTGTATGTACTGTATAAACAGTATGTTTCCTACCTGATAAATGCAAGGAAGCTCCCGAATGTGACCATGATGTACGCGTAATCTGCCCCTGTCTTCTTTATCATACATCCCAATTCTGCATAGCAGTACGCACCTGTACATAAACAACAATATTTCAGTTCGCACCATTAACAACTAGATATTGCAGTACACACCTGTACATGAAAAAATTGCAATACGCACATGTACAAAAACAACAATATTGCAGTACGAACATGTACATATAGTACAATATTGCAGTACGAACATGTACATATAGAACAATATTGCAGTACGAACATGTACATATAGTACAATATTGCAGTACGAACATGTACATATAGAACAATATTGCAGTACGAACATGTACATATAGAACAATATTGCAGTACGAACATGTACATATAGTACAATATTGCAGTACGAACATGTACATATAGAACAATATTGCAGTACGAACATGTACATATAGTACAATGTTGCAATACGAACATGTACATATAGAACAATATTGCAATACGAACATGTACATATAGAACAATATTTCAGTACGCACCTGTGCAATAATTCCAGTATTTCAGTACTGATTTGATAACCACTGATTTAATAACAACATTGTTGCTTCAAATATGAAAGTTGTTTTCCAAACCTTTAAATAATGACTTACCAATCATAGAGAAGATTCCGCTGGTGATCCAGACCACTAAGGACATGTTGACAGAACCGGTTTGCTAAAAAATGCGCCATTTTGAATATCCAGATCGGTTTTAAATTATTTTTATTCTTACCGCTAGGACTCCACTCGGAGAGACGAAGATACCGCTGCCGATAATTGATCCGACAATAACAGTGCAACCATTCAAGAGCGTCATCTTTGGCTTTAGTCCAACATTATCTTGCTCTGCGTCCTCCATCTCCATTGGCACCATTTTCTCGGGCTCATTCTGTGGAACCGGTTTATATTCTTCTTTTCCCACCATTTTATCAATGTCAGCCATGTTGAAGCTGATTTTAAAGAAAGCCTAAAATACAAAATAAAATATTAAGAAATGTAATTTTATAATTGATTTTTCTTCCAAAGTTTCAGAATTTTGTTTGTTATAACGACAGAGGACTACTATGAGTCCGAATTTAATGAATTAATTTGAGCTGCGTCTCAATTCCGCCAAAAACCGGTTTCAAATGAGCGCCGGCTTGAATCTTAAAACATTGAATACGATTTTAAGTGGAACCAACCATAATTTAGCCATGTCTCAAATTTAAGCCGCGGCTCAGATTCAAATACGTGGCAATATATATGAATGAAGTATCTTGATTGAACAGCATTTTCACGTGATTTGACACATCATGTTTCTAGTTCACGTGATTTGACACATCATGTTTCTAGTTCACGTGATTTGACACATCATGTTTCTAGTTCACGTGATTTGACACATCATGTTTCTAGTTCACGTGATTTGACACATCATGTTTCTAGTTNTAGTTTTCAGATTGTTTGCGTGTTTGCTGAATATGATCTGTTTAAACCTACTAATTTTATACAAAATTTCATATTATAGATTTTCGTATAATTTTGACACAGCTTTATATCAATTTCTCGAGACAGGAACATCAGATATAGATGTCTTATATGTATAGTTCAACGCCTGAGATTCTCAGGTTTCATTCTCCTATACCCCCTTTCATTTTTCATTTACAGTCCCTTTAAGTTATTACTAGAAAGAGCTGGTTGCGAAGCGCCTGGAAAGCCCTTCCTTTCTTTTTAATTTCGATTGACTTTAGATAAAAAAATATAAGTTTCGTAACAAAATTGCGCAGTTAGTGAAAATGTTCTGTTTCAAACGGTTTATAGGCTGAAATGGGTATAAAATCTTACCCCCCCCGCATCATAGTTTTTTAAGGGTTAGGTAAAGTTCTTGATATTTGAATGAGATAAGGCTGCCAATAGTTAGATAGGATTGTAATGAAAATTTTATCTTAATATTTACCTTTTTTCAGGACACCTTAAATATTTAATAAAAATTTAGATGTTCAGAATGAAGTCCAGTTTTAAGGGGTACGAACAGACCATACATAAATGGTATTAATTACTTTATAATGTTTTTAGTATTAAAGCCAGGGCCGGGGAGAGGTTTCAGCCCCCATAGCGCCCCCCCCCCCCTGGTCAAAATGCTTTAAACATTCTTGCTCGAAAAGAAACTATTTTTGATTTTCAGAAATGTATTTGCATATTCTTAATAAAACTTTCACAAAAAAACATTGAACAAATTCAATATTTGTTTGTTTTAAAAAAAATAATATAATGTGTGAATGATAGAGTTATTTGATGGTTTTGTTTACTGTTTGTTGTGCAACATTGGCGATTCTGGAAAAACAAGAAAGAATGAAATAGATAAAATAAATTGGTTTACAGAAAAAGACAGATACTTGTATGTGATGACCAGAAACTCTAAAAAAGGAAAACGACTTTTTGAAGCAAGTTATAAATGAGCATGATAAACAGCAATTGTGCAGTGTAAACGGCCTGTTTCACTAAACAACTACGGTCTGTTTCACTAAACTAGTAATGTAATAAAGGTCTGGTGAAACTATTTGTAACAACATTAAATACACTAAAAAAATTGCTAAAATGTCGTCTTACTATTCCATTGATTGTTGGTTAACATTGAATATTTCTGGAGCATCTATTCTATTAAAAATATTAATATGGAGCATCTATGCTAATAATAATATTAATATCAACACAAAGGGTGAAATGATTAAAAAATATTTTTGTCAAGAATCTTTTCTTGTTGTTTATATGATAAGGTTGATGGGGTATAACGACGTATTTGAATCACAAGATTGTTTTCTCTCTACTATAGAGTATACCCCAGAGAACTTGTGTTTTCTCTCTACTGTAGAGTATACCCAGAGAACTTGTGAGAGAAGTTAAACCACGTGCCCAATACCTCTCTATCTATCTATCTATCTATCTATATATTCTAGACTACAGCTTATGATGTAAAAGTTCTTTCTGCTTTCATTTAGACGTGGTACATATAAAAAATTGGTCGAATAGCATGTTTTTTAACCTAAACTTATTGTCGTCGTCATAATTTAGATCTTTAGCCTATCTTACCCCCGGGATACCTCTGGGTTCCCTCAAATATTTCAGCCGATTCGGTCCAGCAGTTTGGCCGGCTATAGGGAACATTTATACGAATGTCTTGTTTTACCATAGTTTTAGTAGAAGTAAATATTTCCTTTTACTGATTGCGCCGATTGAAGGATTCATATTTCTAATTGGATAATGAGATAGATAGAAAGATAGATGTTACCGCCATACTATTTCTATTGGTTCTGAATAGACAACAAACACATGACTGAACCCTGATTGGATCAGGCCATCAGGACCCGGCATGCGTACAGGAGTGTTTTACTATATAGATAAATATGCAATTGCCAAGCACTGCTGCTAGAAAGACTAGGGGGCCGAGTGCTTTGGAAATAGCACATTTGGGAAGTTGCCATATGGGAAAATACCTTTTGGAAATTTCCGCTTGGGAAAATGCCCTTGGGGAAGTATCAAAAATGTATTAAGCTCAACACTACTATTTTTTATAATACAAATTAAAGACAAAATTGACACCTTTTTTATTCTAGCTTCTGGCATGTAGTTTCACTTGAACACATAGAATTGAGTCTTTGTCACAAACTTTGATTTTCTAATCCCTACATCTTTGCCACCCAATGGCGTTGACCTGCGATATTTTAAATTATGAATACTGTTAGATCAAATTTGAAAAATCAAAGGTTTACATCATCAGGTTGCAACGGTATAAGTATTAAAAGATTTGAGTTTGTGCCAGAGACTCAATTCCTTTTCATAGTGTGTAAAATCTTAATCTTCCTGCCAATACGCACTTTGAAAGCAGAGAAAGAGCTTTGATATTGCCCCCCCTTCCCCACCCCACCCCCTCCAATATCTAAATTCAGGAGTAGGGGAGGGGGGGAAGGGGGGCAATATTAGAGCTCTTGCTGCACTCAAAGTGTGTATTTGTCTAGTCCTGCACTCTAACTGAGAGTTAAGAATTTGATCGGGTTAATTTGTCATGCTTTGAGTTTCAGAATTTTTATATTTCAATCCTGAGTCCTGAGCTGGCTTTTAAAAAGAAATGTTTACAATTTAAAGTTCTGAAGTTAGAAGTACAAAAGTATTAAAAATTGCGGAAAATAGGTTTTTTAATTAAACATTTGTTTTTGGCATTTTTTTTAATCTATAATCAGATTTTAAAGATATGTTTTAAAGATATATTCTAAAGCCAACCCCTTCAGATCCCCTGTTTCTCAAAGAACCCTCCAAATAATCATATGTTTATGTTAAATTCATGTATAACTAGCTTACAAAGCACTTTAGCTTTTTGCTTAATTTATTTGAATTCGAGTCAACAAAATGTAGTCTCAATCTTACTGTACTGGAAAAAAGTGTTGAACAATCTGTTTACAAACAATGATTTTTTTTACGCAAAAAAATCCTTTTAAATCTGAAGTACCCTCCCCCCCCCCTCAACAGTGCTTTACCACGTACGCCCAGATGTGTTTCATTAGTTTCAAGGAAACTGAGAATGTAGTATTGTGGAGAAATCTTTTAGGACGTTCAACATTATCCATCTGGGTGGTAATGTTTTAGGAATCGATTTTTTTAAAATTATTAAATAACGACGACAAAAATGTAAAAAAAATTGCAGAAAACAAATTAGATGGTCAGAAACATAATTCTCAATTGGTCAATGGTAGAATCAAATATTTCTTTATCATCATCATATTGAATTTCTTTTTCTTATTATAAAATTCCAGGAAATCTACAGAAAATGTTTGTGAACAGTGACACATTGCAGAAACCAATAACTGAATAAGATTACTTATCTCCGATGATAGTTAATTTTTATTTTCTCAATTTTTTATTTTCGTCATCGTTATTGAATAAATTTTTAAAAACCGATTCTCAAACTCATCCCTCAACAATAAACAATCTATGAGGATTTTAAAGATTGAATTTGCACTTCTGTTGATCAAATTTGCACCGTAAAAACGTCTTAGAGGTCTCAAATGATTCCTAAAAAAATTCTCCACGATACTACATTCCAAGTTCAACTACCATACATTGCCGGTCACTCCCTTTAAGGCTTTTTTTCATTTTGCAAGTCTAAATCATTTCTTATGCAAATGAAGAGTATGCCGTCACATTCTGCAGATAAGAAAAGGAATTATGGAAAAGTATGATAAATAAATGCAACCGTAAAGTTTAATGAAATAGAAAATGTCATTAAAAAATCTATAAACAGGGCTGAATACCTACATAGCATGAGACTTCAGAGACAAGTTTACAGAACTTCAGCGACAAGTTTACAGAACTTCAGCGACAAGTTTACTGCAACTTCAGAGACAAGTTTACAGAACTTCAGAGACTAGTTTACAGAACTTCAGGAACAAGTTTACTGCAACTGTAAACTTGTTTCCTTCCTTGCATTAGCATATAATAAGCTATTAAAAGACTAAATTCAAGGGATAAGAGACTTAATTTAACCTTGGGATCAACATAGTTTAAAAGTTTTAGGTCGTCTTTACAGTCTACTCCTTTGTGGGTAACCCAGTACACGTAAGTACTAATCTAATCTAGACAGAAGGTGAAAGATTTATGTTGTAACAAGTTTTATTGAAATTGAAATTTACTTTGCTTTGACGTGACACCCTTCTATCTCTCCTTAGAAACTACTGCTGCGGGGGGGGCGGAGGGATACTTAATCTACATCAATATAATGGACCAGGGTGAGAGAATAAATGGGTTTATTGAATTATACTCTCAATCTAGTACATTAGTCATACAAGAAAAGAGTTATATTGAATGGGACATGGCACACAAACATCCAAAATGTGCATTGTGTACACTCTCACACAAACATCCAAAATGTGCATTGTGTACACTTTCACACAAACATCCAAAATGTGCATTGTGTACACTCTCACACAAACATTCAAAATGTGCACTGTGCACACTCTCACACAAAAAATAGTATCAGTTTGCCAATTACTCATTTTAAATGATTCTAAAACTAAAATGTGTAGGGAAACAAAAATTGTATAACAGACAATTAGTAAGATAACAGTAAAGGCTAAGGTGTTGTCGGCCTATTCTTAAAAAAATGAAGCAGATTTTTCCATAGCAGTCTGGATCTATGTGGTTAGGAATAAATTGAATGGTCCAGATTTTTAACAACTTGATCATTTTCTCTTTTCATATGTTTTGAAGGTTCCACCTGTCGTGGCAGATTTTGAACAAATTTCGAAAAAAAAGTTTTTTTTTGAAATTTTTGCTAAACTTTGAGCAGACATCAGGGGAAGTGTGAGTTACCGCCCAAAAAAGTGGGCCTGGTCGGTTCAGACGTTTTAACGTTTCTTGGATACAAACATATCGACAGACAGACAGAATTTAACATCAGTATTTATCATCTTTTTTGTTAAAGAAAAGTTTCTTGTCAAATTTTTGGTTTTTACCATATTTCGAGAAATTTTGATTATAGTCATTTGCCTTGAGACTATCTGTGCTAAATTGGTTTCGATAAAATCTAAATTGTCAAATGAGCCTGTTTACACTGCAAAGTTGCTTTGTCTCATCTTCATTATTTAAAATCATAAATTGAGTCATAAAGTCGTCTTCCTATTCTAGACTTTTCTGGTTATCACTGCTTTATCCTGATTTAGGATCAAGTGTGGGTAATTCAGCTTGTAAGTTATATTGTAGTTTATTGAAATATCCTGCAGCCTAGCTGTATAGTAGTGTATGTAAGTTATATTGTAGTTAATTGAAATATCCTGCAGCCTAGCTGTATAGTAGTGTATGTAAGTTATATTGTAGTTAATTGAAATATCCTGCACCCTAGCTGTATAGTAGTGTATGTAAGTTATATTGTAGTTTATTGAAATATCCTGCAGACTAGCTGTATAGTAGTGTATGTAAGTTATATTGTAGTTAATTGAAATATCCTGCAGCCTAGCTGCGTGAATGAATTATTATGAATAAAGTCTTCCTTATATATTTCAATATATACTTCTAAATGGAAAATACAATTTAGTAAAAGGAGAAATAAATAAGATTATTGGCATAACTCTCAATATATAGTGATGCAGGGTGTCTAAATAAATATATAGAATAAATAGATAAAGGGACGTGAGAGCAATTTGAAGTGACCCTCTCCCTGCAAAAATGACATTGCCCAATTCACAACGGTACTATTAATGAAACCTTTAACTGATCCATTCTATGTTTCTATATGTTGAAAAGTATTTAATTTTGATAGTTACTTTATATTTTCCACAAGAAACCACACTTGAAAATGATCAATTTCAAAATTAAAAACATTGATATTTAATTCATACTTGATAATAACAAAGCTTGAAATTGCGCAGTCTCTTTAACAAATCTTTAATAGTATAAAAAAATAGGATTTAAAGGTTTATTTGAAGAGGATAATAAATATATAAATATATAAATATATTAATATATATAAATGTATAATTACCCAATTCACAACGGAACACTTAAAATCTTTGTCTGTATAAATTAGAGATATCCATGCTTTTGTTTATTTAAATTGTTTATTTTGATTTGTGTTTCTCTTACTTACAAGAAACAAAATGGAGATGTTCTCAGATAGTAGCGCTTTTCGTGACAGAAAAACAATGTCATTATCCACATTTTTGATCAGATTAAGGTTTTAAGGGTACCGTTGTAAATCGGGCTTTGCTATCTTTGCATGTAGGGTCATTGAAAATTAAGCTTAAAGTCCCTTTAATGCTTAGTTTTTGTTTAACACAACGTTATACGATTGTGAAAGCTTTTTTTTTCTTCTACGAAATGATTAGTTGTTCATGAATTTGCATTTAAATCATATTTCAATTTTTCCGGCTCATATATCATAGTTTAATCAAATTAATATTATATACATTGGAGTTTTGTTTGCTTTAAAGTATATGAGCAAAATTGTACAGTGTGTCATTTTTTTTCCTAAAAATGTCATTTTATCTTTACATATAATACAGAATTTCTGTATACATCATTTTACAAGTAAACTCTTTTAAACAATAGTTAAAAACAGCCCAAGCCTTGGTATTTCCAAATTGATGTATTTTTTGTGCTTTCAATATTACTGAAGATATGAATTTTGGTGCAAAGTTTGATACAGCTATGAAAATTCTCCTCATTTATGAAGACTGGGTCAACTTATAAGTATCTCAACGCCTGAGCTTATGGTTTTTTCTATACCCTACTTATACAGCTGTGTAGCCCTAGCCATGAACATTTTAGAACTTCAACAACACCTTTATTATAAATAAGATGGCAAAATGCTAATAGATTTCTGCGTACAAGCGTGAAAATGTTGGATTACTGTTTACAAAAGACCAGATTTAAAAAGAAATGTTTTACTGTTTTTTTTCTGTATCCATAAATTTTGGTAATGGGTGTACCTAGAAAAACGCTACTCTCATAAAACGCTACTCTCATAAAACGCTACACTCATAAAACGCTACACTCATAAAACGCTTCACTCAAAACACGCTTCACTCATAAAACGCTACCTCATGAAACGCTACACTTATAAAAGCTACCTTATAAAATGCTAGTAAAGAAAAAACAACTGTCATGTTTATATTTGCATGGTTATTTAAATTCATAATAAAATATGTTAACATTTATTTAAATTATTTGTCGAATTATTGTCTATTTATCTGGTAGCGTTTTATGAGTGTAGCGTTTCATGAAGTAGCGTTTTATGAGTGTAGCGTTATATGAAGTAACGTTTTTCTAGTATGATCTAAGTTTGATGGGTTTGAAGGTTGATAAACTACTACGACGTAAAAGAAGAAAGCTGCACAGAAATATATTTTTTCAATCCCATCAAGGATATTTGTCAGATTAATATTGTAGGCTTTTAATATGTATGATAAAAGTAGTAAAAATCAAATAACCAGATGTTGTTTTTAATTCATTAAACTCAATAAAGAGTATCATAAAATAAAAGGAATATTTCCCTCCTAAATTGGCTACTTCTGTAAAATTTACTTTTTCGAATTGCCCCGGCTGACGGTGTCTTAAACTTGTATAACCAATCATATTTTTGTTTTAAAAATTATATGTCTACAACGAATGTTTAAAAAAATCAGCTGAACCGGCAAATTTGAAAAACTAACACTAACTTTCTGTTCCAGCATTCAGCATGCTTTCTGATGAAATCCTTGAAAACATTTCTCTCAAAACATGTAGAAAAAAAGTACAGGTTAAATATTGAGTTTAAAGCTTACCTTATAAAACGACGTGTCACGGTGAATAAAATGTTTCACCTTTCTCACATGCCCGTACAGTGTACAGTGTACAGTGAACAAAATACAGTTTAAACGTAAGGTGTACAGCAAAGATGTGTGCACGTGAAATATGAATCTATCTATCCATTGCTTTCTTTCTACGTAGACTCGTAGAGAAGAGAAAGCTTAAAGGAAAGATCAATATATAAGTTTATAAATATATAGATAGGGGGGGGGGGATACAGTGGGAGAATTGAGGGGATTCTTGTATCGGGGTTAGATATAATTTTAACTAAGCTTTAAATAAGCTTGAATATATTGAGTGGGGTGGGGTAGGGGGTAGCAACAACAAGAGGACAGTCATGGTGTAAATGCAATACCAGGGGGGGGGGTTAAAGGGTAGCCGTACAAATAGAATAAATTAGGCTCTGTTCAGTGGTTAAATGTAGGATAAATAAATAACTAGTTTGGTCATTTGAACGTTAAACCTTTGGTCATTTGGACGTCAAAAGTTTGGTCATTTAGACGTCAAAAGTTTGGTCATTTGGACGTCAAAAGTTTGGTCATTTGGACGTCCAAAGTGACGTCATTTCGACTTCGAAAATTAGGTCGTGAGGACGTAAGAATCCTTGCGTTAAACGTCCTCAACACGGCCTTAACACCTAAAATACACCCACTGGTAATGATTGACGTCCTCATGACGACCTTAGGACGTCCTCTGGTTTCTAGGGAGGAGTAAGCCTTGCAGGAGTAGGACTTGCAGGTTAGCAGGAGTAGCAGGAGTAGGACCAGCAGGAGTAGCAGGAGTAGGACTAGCAGGACAGTGGGAAGAGAAGTTCTTTATTTGTGTGTTTTATAAAGATCTCTATCTCATGTACGTATAAAGCAATTGCTTTCTTTTAGGTATGCCATTTTTATACTTACATTTAATAACAGAAGAAATTTTAATGTATTATCATTTTTTCTTCAACGTTTATTTTATGGAATCTGAAGAGATCAGATATTAATCGAAACTTAATTAAATTCATCAAATTAAATTAAAATTAATGGAAACTTACCTAGAGGTATCCGGACTATTTACAGAGTAGTTTTTAATCATTTATTTCCTAATAATCATTTTTAACTAATAGCTTCGAACTCGCCATTTTTTTTTCGCTCTCTAAAAAAGATTTTTTTGTTAAAATTAATGTTAATTGAGGTCGAGTGATTTGCCACAAAAAATGTGGGCGCGACGGGTTCAGACTTTTTAATATCAGATATATTTTAATTCTTTGTTTAGTGAATTTAAATCCTATATTCAGATATATCAGACATATATTTTAATCCTTTATTAAGATTATATTTAAATCCTTTCTTTAGATAATTTAAATCTTATATTCTGGTTTATGAGATATATTTAAATAATTTATTTAGAGAATTTAAATCCTATATTCCGATATATTTTAATCTTTTGATTATGGAATTTAAATCCCATATTCTGATATCTGCATTTTAATTCTTTGTAAGCGTAATTTCAAGTGCAAAGATAACAATGCCCGATTCACAACGGTACCTCTTAAATCTTTATCTAATCAAAAATGTGGAAAATATTGTCGTTTTTCTAGGCTTAACAGTTTTTAGTTCTGGTAATTTCTATTTGTTTTCCTGCAGTAGAAATGCGCGAAAGTCACTTTTGTTGTGAAACCACAATTAAAATAATCAGCTTAAAAAAAAATAATCACCGATATCTTATTCATACCTGATTAGACAAAGCTTTTAAGACATTGAAATTTGGGCTTTAATAATTGACATCTTTGAATGGAGAGTCACTTAGGTAAATTTTATGAAAGTTTTCGTAACTTTAAAGAAATTAACGCGGGGTTCTAGTTTTCTCAGTAATTAAGGCAATGTCTTTTGACATCTGCGCTTTGCTCGTCTGTCTGTTTGTATCCAATAAACGTCAAAACGGCTGAACCGATCGGGACCAAATTTTGTGTGGGGCCTCACATGAAACCAGGGAAGGTTTATTGATGGTCAGAATTGTCTCCAAAATTTGTTGACTTACATAAAATTTCGAAAATCCTTATAGCCTAGTTGTTTAATAAAATACATTACACATTTCAGGTCATCTAGGGTTTCCATTTTTTCCCTTGCAGGCCCGAAGCTGTTTAGAATTATAAACCGTTCATTAACAACTTTTGGAAATCAAGGCCTATCTACAACAAACCCTGATTTTCTCTAATCCCTATATCTTGGCAACCTGATGATGTATCCATTGATAATTCAAAATAATAGAAACCGTGTTTGATATGAAGAACTGTTTGAAACATCAAAGGTCTTTGACATAAGGTTTGCCAGAAATAGTGATTAAAGAATTTGAATTTGTGACAAGTGTTCAGTTCCTTTAAAAATGTACACAATATTCTTATCATGATTGGAATAAATTTGAACTTCCTCCCAAATTCATTAAATTCGGTTCTTAATAACAGTACTCTTGAAACTTCTTCACAAATGTAATTTATTATTTAGATTTAGTGAATTTCGAAAAATAATTATTTCTTTTTTTTCTGCATGCACAATGCAGGTAGTTATAACAGTTTCTTTAGATGCCTATTCCACGACTTCCACAAGTAATTTCCGGCTGAAGATGAAAATTTAACGATACATATCAAAAATTAAAATTCAAACGCAATTTAGTCATAAATTAATCATGCAGTGGCAGAATTTAAACTGCGTCTCTCATTCGCCGAAAACCGGTTCCATTTGGGCGCCGGCTCAAATCTTGAAACACCTAATACAATTTCAAGTAGAACTTACCATGTTTAAACCGCGTCTCAAATTTGAGCCGCGTCTTAAATTCTTTTAATTCGGCCTTTGCTTTATTTATAATATATGTTTGTAATTTGAAGGAAAAGTATGTGCTTTATATTTTATAAAAGACCAGGTAAGTCCAGTAATGAGAGGAATTCGTCTTTTTTTACCAAAAGAATTAGATTACTGAGAAGTGCATTTTTGTGTTGCTCATTCCAAAAACTGGGATATGATCATATTAAGTGTATTTTCAATAAATTTAAAATCTTCTGATTGAAAGTTATGGGAAGAGGATTTATAAAACTATCTAAAAAGTCTATTCAACTTATCTATTTATTGTCAAATATCCAAATTAAATATTCTTGAGGAAAATGGAAAACTGTTGAACGAACAAATTAATCTTTGAAATATCTCCGTCAATATCCAAAGAATACAAGAATGAGTGAAATCTGCAGAACAACATCATACCACTCAGATCCACATCAGGTTTCCTCTCAATATCTTCATCTTCCTCATCATTATCTCTTGAATTGATAATAGTTCTTATTTGTTCTTCAAACTCTGAAACAAATCTGCCAGTGTCCTGTAAGGATGAAACCCCTTTAGTTTTGGGAAATACATCTAGATAAAAATCTGTGTGTCCTTTGCATGGAATTTGTATCTTCTCCAACCAGAGATCTCTGTAGATCTGAATGCCAAGAGTTTCCTAATCCTTATATCTTTGTAACCTAATTTTGATATTTTGAACTATGAATTCAGCTTATACTGCTACATATAGATAAAATACTAAAAATTTCAAATATGAAAGTTTTACAAACTATAGTAACCTTGTACACCATATTTATTTATATTCTTCAGTTTTACACCACTATATATTGCAGACCACTGTACCTACAAAGTGCAGTTGACATAACAAAGTTCCGGACAAGATCTATAGCTGCAAATTGAACTCCAGGAATACCCTTCAGAAGTGCTGCCAGTCAAAGCAGCGACTTTTCCTGAAAACACTATTTTTTTGATAAAAAATACTAAAAATTATTTAGTTAAATGGAGAGACAGGCTAGCCATGGTATTCCAGCTGGAAGTGCAGTATTGTTAAAGAGAAATTTTAGAACTTTGAGACGTTTTTACGGTGCAAAATTATTAAGCGAGAGCGCAAATTCAATCTTTTAAAATCGTCACGGATTGTCCATCCATCCATTTTGAGAATAACGACGACAGAAACCGATAACTGAATAAGATTACTTATTTTCGATCATAAAAGTTAAATTTTATTTTTTTCAATCTGTTTTACAATACTGCACTCTCAGCTCAACTACCATAATTAGCCGGTCTCTCCCTTTAAAAACTGACCTGATACCATTGAAACATCTCTGCCAAATTATCTGCTTCTGTTAACCAGCATTAGGCACATGAAGTCCAGTGCCGAAATCACTAAAACTAAGATATTGGATGATTTTGCATTTTGTTGCGATATTTTTTCTTAAGTTTACCCAAAGTTTACCTATCCTTTTCAGCTGATCTATTTTTTTCAGAATCTTTGGTAAAAGAATCAATGGCCGAATTTCAAGAATTTGAGCGGCGGTTTAAATTTAAGCCGTGGCTTAAATATGGTAGGTTCCACTTAAATTTGTATCAAATGTTTCAAGATTTAAGCTGGCACTTAATTTAAACCCGGTTTTGGTAGATTTAAACCACGGCTCAAATTCTTTAAATTCCATCTCAAGAAGATTTTCAAGATTTCTTTTTAATATTGCCATTGCTTTAACCTGACAAGAGTCTTTATATTCATCAATGTTTCCACGAAGTATCGCTTCTCTGTATGCAGCCCGATCCGGAATAGATGGAATCAATTTCAAATCATTATTGAATTGTAAACACTGGTTTAGATCAGATTTCAACAACTCCCACTATGTTGTGTCTGAGGAGAGCTGAAAAGTATTTCCAAACTGCAGAACAGCTGCCAACAAAATAAAGGTTGTTGTTATTCTTTGCTGGCCATCAACAATCAGAATTTCAAGAATTCCATTTCTTTCTGTTTTCTACTATAGGAGAATTATAACTTAAAAAAAGAATAAGATAGTAGATACGTGTTTCATAATAAAAAAGGCTCAAAATCTTCAAAAAGAAGAAAGATATGATCTTAATCGATCTTTTCAAATCGGCAAATATTTTTAAATTTAACTAACATGCACTTTTGAATCATTAATCATTTTCTATCGTCTCTCAGAAAAACGTGAATCAATCAAAAAATCCAGAGGTGGCTCAAATTTCATTTGATTGAAATGTCAGTTTCTAGATAAACGAAATTAATTGAAATTGTTGCATTAAAACAGCTTTTTTACAAAGGAAAGGAATGAAAGGAAGAAATAAAACTTTGAGTTTGAGAATTAGTGGGATTAAATGAAAAACAATTAATCAAATCATTGTGCACAAGTAGACCTTGGTCAACTTCCTTCTTCACTTTATCATCAACATTTTCCGAACCTTCATGTTTATTCTCTACAATAAAAGATAAGGATGATTTTAAATTCTTTTGTCGTTAATTTTTATCTTTTATTCTGTTATCTCTCCAAAAAATAGATTACTGAATGAATTCCTCTTTCTCAAAATGAATGATGATGATATTGCAAACGCAAATAATCCATTTAAACTAAAATTAACGAAAACTTGAAATTTCAAAGGTTAACACCATCAGGTTGCAAAGAAAGAGGGATTTTAAATTCGAGTTTGCGGCAAATTCTCTGTTCCTTTGTTGATTAAACCAAACTTTCCTTCCTCTATAAACACCAAATAAAATTAAGATAAACTAGAATAAAACCAAGTTTCGTTTTTAAATTTGTTTTCTCATATTTATAATCTTAAAAGTAATAACTTTTATATTGTATATTCTGAGCAGGGAACTCTTGTATTGTGGATATCGAGATTAATGCCTATTCTTGATTTTTTTAATCTGCAGATTAATTTAATCTGTATTCGATATCCCACCGTGTAAAACCTGAAGGAATAACTAAAATGAAGGGATTAATAAACATTGATCCTCAGCAAATTAAAAGTTTCTGCAGCATAGGTTTTGAGATCAAGCTATACGGAACACAAAAGTTCCCAGCTCAGGTTTCTCTTCTCCTGACAGTTTAAATCCTATGAATCTCCTTATCCTTGGTGTTGTCTGATACTCCAACCATGATATCCTCAATCCTCAATATACAAAATACCATCTCTACATCACTGTGATCTAATCACGCAAAAATACGTCAAAATTTTGTCCTTTACTTCCTTAATCTGAAACTAGAAACAAGTTTATAGTAATTTTTAAATGTACATGTCTAGAGCTACACAAATTTATGAATAAATTAGTTAGTTAAACCTAAACACAAGGTGTTGCGTTGCTACAGTTCAAATTTTACCCAGTCTCGAAAATTGATGCACAATTTTTAAGCTGCCTGGACCTCTTCGTACACTGTTAGAAATCATATATTGTTTTGTTCGACGGTAAAACCTATCAAAATTATTTTTAGAATTTAAAGTAAAAAATGTCAGTCCCCTCTTAGTGCACCGATAAGGTATGGATGTCCATCGCGTTTTACAGCCCGTTTTAAACATTCAAAACTTTAACACTTTTTTATGGGCTTCACAATAAGATGATATGCTAATCCTAATTCAAAAGGACATGCTAGGGCCTAGGCATGTTTGTTTTTAATACACAAAGCAAAATTTTTACTCTGGTATTAACCAAAACTATTTTTCAATAATTCGGTGAAGTCGTTTTTCGTTTTTCAATTGGGAAAATCGTTTTTCTTAATCTCTTTAATCAGAGTAAAAATTCTTATGATGTCTAAAAACTTTGAAAGTTTAAAAACGGGCTTTAAAACGATGAACATTTCAGACCTATAGGCCTTATCCTTTAGATCATTTGTCTGTGAGCGTGAAACTCCAACCAACCCACACTGAACTAAACAGAAGGAGAAGGTCAAATCCACACTGAACTAGACAGAAGGAGAAGGTCAAATCCACACTGAACTAGACATAAGGAGAAGGTCAAATCCACACTGAACTAGACATAAGGAGACAGAAGGAGAAGGTCAAATCCACACACTGAACTAGACAGAAGGAGAAGGTCAAATCCACACACTGAACTAGACAGAAGGAGAAGGTCAAATCCACACTGTACTAGACAGAGGGAGAAGGTCAAATCCACACTGAACTAGACAGAAGGAGAAGGTCAAATCCACGCTGAACTAGACATAAGGAGAAGGTCAAATCCACACTGAACTAGACATAAGGAGAAGGTCAAATCCACACTGAACTAGACATAAGGAGAAGGTCAAATCCACACTGAACTAGACAGAGGGAGAAGGTCAAATAAATGCGACATAACTGCAGGACCTAGAAACTTCTCTAATTATGGCTCGACACCAAAAAACTTTATTAGCATTTCTTAAAACACTGATAGGATTCTAAAAGACTTTTCAGAATGACTAAACGGTTGGTTTTCGACTCAGGGCAATCTATATATTCTTAGGATTGATAAAAAACTAAAACATTTTTCCTAATAGTGTTATAACGTTAAAACATTGATATTTACAGAAAAATTTCAAAATAAAGTTTATATTTTTTATTTTCAATTCTCCTTTTATTCCCTTCAATCCTTTTCAATTCTTATCTTAGAACCTTTGTCTCATTCCAGCAATAGGAGCGTTGAAATAAAGGAATAATTAATTTTTCATTCAAACTCAATATCTATGCAATAAAGTGAATGTAAAAGTGTTGAATTTGAATCCAAAAAAACTTTTGTATCAGACTCATGAAAGATGTATCTGTTATATAGCAAAGGGAAAGGAAAAGATAGCATCTAAAAAGTTTTATTAAACATGCAGTATCGTGAAGGGAAACAAGGACATATTTTTTTACTTTTTCAGATATAGGAAAGATAATATGAAAACATTATAATTATCTATTGGTATGGCTTAATAATTATTTTGCTACTATACCTCTCTAAATGAAGATCTCCGGATCACTTGTTGACCCCCCGGCCGATGCTTTGCTGGCAAAGGATGCTTTGCCATTACTTTTAAAGGCAAAATTCACGTATGTATATTAGGTACCCTAGGCAGATCACATATGTATATTAGGTACCCTAGGCAGATCACATATGTATATTAGGTACCATAGGCAGATTACATATGTATATTAGGTACCCTAGGCAGATTACATATGTATATTAGGTACCCTAGGCAGATCACATATGTATATAAGTTACCCTAGGCAGATCACATATGTATATAAGGTACTCTAGGCAGATTACCTATCAGTATGCAAATGTAAAGAAAACTGGTAAAAGTTCGAACAAAATGCCTTTATCATGCAAACATGATAATTCCTAGCCGCAGCGCACGGCCCCAATTGCAGCCCGCGGCGCCTCAGAGGGCAACCTTACCTTTGGAAAGTTGCCGCTTGGGAAATTGCACGTTTTTTGGGGAAGGTGCCATTTGGAAACTTGTCACTTGGGAAGTCGTCCTTGGGAAAATGACTTTGGGAAAGTACCTAACACCTTATTGATGGTGTTAGAAAGAAAATAGTTTTACTAAACAAGTATTAAATCAAAAATTTTGTGAAATGGGTCGATGTTTACATTTCGCAATAGCTGTGTACCATGCTTATTGGACTATTAAAGTCAAATATTAAGTGTGAAAATCATCTTTTCATTCCAGAGTTTTCAGATTATCACTAAACAACACATTTCAAAACAGTAGACCACAAACTCTTATCAAAGATATGTCATTATCGTCTGAGGATTGAGGAATAAGGAGACTGTCACTGAGCAATCTACGTAATCTACGTAATCTACGTAACCTACGTCATGATCCAACATAGTCCGGACTTAACGTGATGATTCACACTATTGGTGTAGGAATCCCAGTCCACTAAAGAAATGTGAATCACGATGATGCGGATAATCGCCTAGGACCTGTGCCTTTGTAACCTTACCCCTTACCCATTCAAGGACCTATGTCATGTTCCTCTCCAGGGACATATTCAGAAACTTGTCCGGGGGGGGGGGGCTTAAACTNATCCACAGATTTCACTGGTCTAGGGGGGCTGAGCCCCCCATAGCCCCCCCCCCTGTAGAACTGATAATTCAAACTGTGAAATCTGTTATTTCAAAAAATTTAAGTTTGATATATCAAAGGTTTACACCACCAGGCTGCAAAGATATAGGGAATAGAAAATATAAGTTTGTGCCAAAAACTCAATTCCTTTAAACGATTTTGAATTTTGTTTTGCTACATATATGAAATATAATTTTGTAAAAGAATTAAATATAAAAACAATTAAAGTTTCTTCACAAATTCAAATTTATTGTGTTTTCGAAGTTTTCCTACTCTGCATCCCTTGGAGAGGGTACCCTGAAAGTCTCAGCCTGATCCCTTGAAAACTCAAGGCGGGACAAGGAATATTGAGCAAATACTCTGTGGTGGCCCTGGAGGACCGATGTGGAGAAGGTTTCGTCATTCGTGTGAACATTTCGTTCCCTTCTTTTCTACATATTTTGCTTCACTTCCTCTCTTCCTGAAGGCTGCCCACCCCCCTTCCCTCTTTCTACAGCCTTTGCTTTTTTCATACACAAAAAGTATATGAAAACGTCATTTTTTGCGTTCTTTATAATTTTGCTTTTAAGTCTGAAATGATTTATAGTGTGTTGACAGAAAAATGTCTACTTGCTGTTGCTGTTTTCCTCTTGATGTTGGTGTCTGGACAATTGCTAATCTTGAGGTGAGGCACACCAAGATAAAGCTAAAGTGAAGCGCACGCACGATTAAGATATTATAATTTTTCAATCCTTACTCCTTGTATTAAAGAGCTACTGAGAAGAACTTAAACTTTTTAAATTTCTAATATGCAACCGGATAAATTTTTTTACGTCCGACTTGTGCAATAAAAAAACTAAAGGATCTACGAGGTCACGAAGTCCTACCAGTAAGGTCGCATAATTTTGACCTTCTCTTTCTGTCTAGTTCCCATTGAGTTGCAAAGAAAAAATAATAATTTTAACAAAATTCCAGATACTATACATGCATATGATTATATGAAAACTTTCCGGCAAAAAACATTCCGTCAAATGAATTGGGAACTGAATAATGTTGTCCACCAATCCAGAAATTTACATGTCCAAATATTCTAATTGAAAAACATCCAAATGAAATTTATTTGTATTTGTAACATTCCATTTCTACATCATTCAAAAATACAATTTCAAATCAAAGTGATTCGGGGAAAAATATCAAAGGTCCGAAAATTAACATCCAAATGACCGCTTAAAGGCCCTCGATTACTCGTTGTAAAAGAAAAAAACAATTGTTGTTATAAATAATTATGTCTTTCAAATTTTCTACAGTTTGAATTTCCCAATCATTTTTGACTCGAGGATCCAAAAAAGTTGTAAAATAATCTTCGCTCATATAAATTTATTTATATGTTAGCTATAAAGCCTATAATAGCTGGCCATACAGCTTTTTTGAGGAAACCCATGGGTTCCCTGGGGGTAACATAGGCTCAAAAATAGTAGATTTTTATAAACTCGATTTTTTTCTCCAAAAATTATTTTTTTTTAATTCTACGGGCAACGCCGGGCACATCAGCTTGTAACAAATATTACAACAAGATGTAGTGTTATTTAAAAAATAATCACTTTCACAAAGCAGGAAGAGATTTTGGTAAAAATATACTTTATTTTTTAGTTAATTGGTCATGTTGTGATCCTCGGCACCACCTTCTGGACTTTTGGACAACAGGTCGGTTTCAATTGTTTAAATTGAACCTCAATTCACATTAAAAGGAACTGAGGTTGCAAAGATATAAGGATTAGAAAAGTTGAATTTTTGGCAATACATAATTCATTTACATAAAAAGAGCTGAGATTTTGTAAAAATTGAAGTTGAGAACTTTCGATAACATAAGTTATTTGAGCCAACAGAACTCAAAGTGTGAAATGTCTACGGTCTAGGGGTACAACGATATAGGGATTTGAAAATCAGAGTTTGTGGCAATTAATTTCTTTACATATAAAGGGATTTAAACAAAAAATGAGTTCAGGGCGAAATTTAAAGAAGTAAGAGTAAGATAAATTTAAAAGTTTAATTCCAAAATACTTGTCCACACTTTTCTAGCTTTTAATTCTTTTATTTTACTTTATTACCCTTCATGTTCCATTAGCATAAGTTCGATGTGTACTTTTAAATTTAGTTCTGGAATGGGAGTGAGGTTTTTTATGGTAGTTGGAACTACGGTTGAAATTTCAATTATTGTGCCATTTACAAAGGAAAATGTACGTTTTTATTTTAAAATAAATATTTTACAAACAGTACTGAATTATCATCTCTGGTCCATTCAAGGTTATAATGCAAGGAAAGTTAATTGCAGTTGCGTATACTCTGCGTACATATTGAAACCAGTTCTCTCTGGACGGAATTTGTAAACAAGAATAGATGCATCAGCGTCCTATATTAGAATATTTCACTGATTTTTTATTTGAAAGATGGATCCCATGTAAGGCTTCGAGATCCGTCTTGTGTTTACATTACCGCCCAGAGACGTACACTGCAGTACAAAAGATGCGTACACCTTTGAAATAACTTTCCTTGCATTATAACCTTGGGTCCAACTATCTCCGTGTACTGCATACTCCTATAAACAATTTTTCAACTTGCAGTTGCAAATATAATATATAAAATAAAGACAACGAACAGATTCTTTCAAAAATAAATATTTCAGGCCGTGATAACGGGTGAAAATTTAGGATTATTAATCCTGCAGTTGGTCATTTGGATCTCAGGAGCACTTTGTGTACTCCTACTCATTGCTGGTCTTCAGTAAGTACATCATTCAGATATAAGGAGTACTTTTTGTGTACCTCTGCATATCTGTGCATGTTCAATGCACAAACATCATCTAGTTCTCAAAAGTACTTGTTGTATTTCTTCTCATCTTTAGTCCTATACATTAACCATTTAGCTCCCAAAAGGACTTTGGTCTCATCTTTTGATCTGTGTATGCACTTTGCACATCATCTAATCTATGTATTGTATAGAACTGAGACTGCTGGGTATATAATACCATCTCTAATCTATGTATTGTATAGAACTGAGACTGCTGGGTATATGGTACCATCTCTAATCTATGTATTTTATAGAACTGAGACTGCTGGGTATATGGTACCATCTCTAATCTATGTATTGTATAGAACTAAGACTGAGACTGCTGGGTATATGGTACCATCTCTAATCTATGTATTGTATAGAACTGAGACTGAGACTGCTGGGTATATGATACCATCTCTAATCTATGTATTGTATAGAACTGAGACGGCTGGATATATGCTACCATCTCTAATCTATGTATATTGTATAGAACTGAGACTGCTGGGTATATGGTACCATCTCTATTCTATGTATATTTTATAGAACTGAGACTGCTGGGTATATGATATTATTTCTAATCTATGTATTGTGTAGAACTGAGACTGCTGGGTATATGGTACCTTCTCTAATCTATGTATTGTATAGAACTGAGACTGCTGGGTATATGGTACCATCTCTAATCTATGTATTGTATAGAACTGAGACTGCTGGGTATATGCTACCATCTCTAATCTATATATTGTATAGAACTGAGACTGCTGTGTATATGGTACCATCTCTAATCTATGCATTGTATAGAACTGAGACTGCTGGGTATATGATACCATCTCTGATCTATTTTTATTTTATAGAACTAAGACTGCTAGGTATATGGTACCATCTCTAATCTGGGGAATAATTGGTATTCTACTCAATGCTGCTTCTATGATTTGGCAGGTATATTGATAAAAATTTAAATCGTTTTTCACGGCGTTAAATCGTGTCATAAGTGACTTTACTGAAATAAAAATTATTAAGTTCTAAATAATATTTGGTTTACTTTATCTTAAACTATAAGTTAAGTTAACCTCATATTAAATCCTGTGTGTAGATTGTGAATGTAGTAGACTCAGTGGATTCAGGACTTATTATTGGTAGCATCGTTGCAGGTAAAATATAGCAGATTTTCTTTAAATTAAATAAAAATTATTCATTTTTCAATATTTCAGTATATCTGATCGGTTTTCTGATTAGTCTGTACTTTCTCTTTGTAAAGTACAGAAGATACGTTGAGGTGAATTTTTTCAGTTTTACTATTTTTTATCTAAATAGCTCTTCAATAAAAGGAATTTTTATTGTAAACATATCAGATTTCAATCTGACGTGCAAATCACTTTTTAGTTAATTGCCAGTCGCCATTTTTATTTATAGGGTGTCCAACGAAACATGACAGTTGAGAAATAGTCTAGAATGTCGTCTTCCAAATACTAAAATAAATTTAAAGACTTTTTGCAGTTTAGTTCGGTAGCAAAATCTATTGCTCCAATATATCTTAATCTGGGATCGATGTTACCATAATAAAACTGCCTTATAATGTTTATTATAATTTTCTTTGGCAAACAACTTGAAAAATTATGGAAGAAGACATTTTAAAATATTCAGCAACTGTCATGTGTAGTGGGACACCCTGTATAACATTTAATCCGTATCAGTGGAATTATTTCATCAAAAATGACAAACCCTTTTTGCACTAGGAAAAAATTATTCAGGATAAATTATTAGTAACATTAAAAAACACTATCAAAACACGTTAATACGGGAATCAAAAGAACCGCTGAGTAACGTCAATTGTCCGTTTTTCGATATTTCAAAAACTTTTATATTAAAAACTGAAAACTATTTTTTTGATACTTGGAAAAATACATCATAAATCTGAATGAATTTTCTAGCATTATTTCAGCACTTTTGTTTTTTACCCCCTAAATCCGTCATTTGGCCCTTTTTTTCCTGCTCTAACTTGTTTTAATCATGATTTAATCATATATTTTATTTAGTTAAAGGAAGAGAATGAAATCCGACCAATGGCCTAGAGATTTAAAAGTTATTGAAGTAAAAATTCATATTTCAACTATATTCTATTATATATATTTCGGAATCTAACCATTTTTATAATTTTTTCCTTTAGTTTGTTTGAAATATCTTAAAAAGTATGTCTGATAATTTTGAATTTATGCTGTGCTAAATTTAAGAATAAAGTCTGGACATCGTGTTTGAAGGTCCGAACTTGCGCGTATTGCATCTACTTTTGATCTACACTCAAATTTTCTTCTCATAGCTGAAAACTGTGTGAATTTGTGCATGCGCAGACGCGCAGTGTTTTCAAACTTTGAAAAATATTCTGGACACCGTGTTTGAAGGCCCGAACTTGCGCGTGGCTATGAACAAAGAATCTGCGCGTAGAGAGAAGTATAGAGTTTATAATATAAAAACTTACACTCTAATTTTCTTCTCGTAGCTGAAATCTGTGTGAATTTGTGCATGCGCAAACGTGCAATGGATTCAACAATAAAAAAATAATCTGGACATCATGTTTGAACTGCCGAACTTGCGTATTGCATCTACTTTTAATCTAAACTCAAATTTTCTACCCATAATTGAAAACTGTGTGAATTTGTTCATGCGCAGACGCGCAGTGTTTTCAAGCTTTGAAAAATATTCTGGACACCGTGTTTGAAGGCCCGAACTTGCGCGTGTCTACGTTTAATCACGAAACCTTACATGTCACGCTTCGAGTTCTTTAAATTCTTGTATCACTGAAACAAGGTGCATTTGCGCGTATTTGTATCTATTCTAAATATATACACATATGCTTGCCTTTTCTTATACACTTCAAATATCAATTTGCTATGAATTATATTCATTTTATTTATTTTCAATTTTTTTTAACTATTTTATTTATTTATGATAAATGTAGAGTAATTACATTATTTAACGCTCATAATTTGATTCGATTGAAAATTGTTATGTTTGGCATTTATGATGAATATCAATCATATATCAAGCATTTAAAAATTTTAATTTTATTTTTATCTCTATTTAAATATAATCATTATTAACCACACACAAAGGAGCTGAAAACTCTAAATGTAAAGCCCCTACATCTTTGAAATCTGATGGAATAAACCTTAGCTGTTTAAAATGAGGAATTCTCCAAAATATTTACTGTTTCTAAAGATTCATCAAATTAGAGTCTTAGGCGAGTTTTCAGTTTCTTAATTTTAGAACTAAATGTATTTTTAGTTTAGTTTAGTCCTTGGTGCAGTACACACGATGAATTGCTAGACCGGTATCCGAGTACAGTATTGCAGTGTACACTAATTCTCAAGTTTGTTTTCTTCCTAGAACTAGAATTTTTCTCCACGAGATTTCTTTTTTGTAATAAAGTGTTGAGGTTTGGGCGTTAAAATGCCACCAAAGTTAAGAAAAGATAATTTTGATAATCCTCCCGAATCCCTGGCTGACGTTGTGAATCTTCTTGCCGGGATTAAATCCTCAATCGACACTTTGGACAGCAATTTTGAGACTCTGAATTTAAAATTGGAGAAATTAAATGAGAGAGTTGAACGCCAGGAAAGTTCTTATTCTGAGATTAAATCTGAAATCAACTATCTTGAACAAAGAGGTCGCAATAATTCTCTCCGATTATTTGGTCTCAAGATTGACGAAACTACCGCTAAATGTGCGATGAAAACCTCTAAGTTCGTTTACAAGAATATTCTTCATCCGATCCTGTGTAAAGCTGTGGAGGAGAAGGATATTTCCCAGATTCCTGATGCTTTATCCTTGATTGAATATTGTTATGTTCTTCCTGCTCCTAAGAACCATCCCAGTTCAACTCCAATTATAGTCAGACTTCATTCCCGTCTTATCCGTCTACTGATCTTTCGGTACAAGAGAGATTTTTTCTCTAGTAACAAAGATCTCAAGGGTTGTTTCATAACTGAAGATCTCACCAGTCAAACCTGCTGTCAGCTGAATGAACTAAAAGCCAAAGAGAACACCCTGAAAGCTTGGACCTTGAACGGACGAATCAAGTTTACAACCAAGGATTCACCTGATCAAGTAAAGAACTACTAAAAAAAAACAGTAAACAAGATCTTCCTAACCTAATCATCTTAATATCATCAGAATTTTTTTGTTCTATCCATCATGTTGCTGCTTCAGGGCCTGTTTGGTGACCAGTTGGATGACTTGTTTGTTGACCTGTTTGGTGGCCTGTTTGGTGGTCTGTATGGTGATGTGACCTATTTGGTGATCTGTTTGGTGAACTACTCCTTGATCTGTTTCGTGACCTGGTTTCAATCTCTTGGATCTAACTCTTGGATCCATCTCTGAGCAAAGCTTATGGCAGTCCTGCTCCAAGGTCTGCTTTGATCAGCAGGTTCTGTGTTTTTAATATCATCCTTCATATAGTTCAACTCCTTGGATCTTTTTCTTGGATCTATTTCCGAGTAAAGCTTATTGCAGTCCTACTCTAAGGTCTGCTTTGATCAGCAGGTTCTGTGTTTGTTTTTTTCTCCTGGTTTCCTTTTTTCTTTTTTAATTTCATCCCTTATATATTCATTTAGTCTGTATTTAATCCATTATAATCATCTATTTTACATCCTTCATATATTTATTTAGAATGTATTTAATCCATTACCATCTTTTATTTTACATGATTTCTATAGTTAATGTTTTGGTTGACTCATCTTAACTGTTATTCAACCTCATCATCCTATATGTCACTTGGAGTGTATTTTGTAATACTGTACTCATACTGTACTCATTTCTGCCTAAATCTTTTACTCTAGAATGTGCTTGTTGGAATTTTCATTGCTGCTGCTGGATGGAGGTTTTTGTAGCTGGAGCTTCTGTTATTCTTATTTATCATGGAGCTTCCTGATAGTGACGAGGTCGGTACCCTTAACTCTAATATGGAGCTTGATTTTATTCATGCTATGAATTCTTTAAATGAATCCCGTTCAAACTTTGATTTACCCTTTCATGATCCCTACATTGATTCTGACCTAAACTGTCTATTTTATGACGAATTAAATTTTCTTAATAAGTTCAATTCTTATAGAGATTCAATTATATTGAATGCAAATATTCAAAGTCTACAAAGCAAATATAACAAACTTAGAGATTTTGTTGTTTCTCTTGGCACTAATGATATTCCCGTTGAGATTATATCCTTGCAAGAAATTTGGTCTGTTCATGATGTTGATCTTTATGATCTGCCTGGTTTTCAAAAATTGATTTTCAAAGTAAGAGACAAAAGTAGAGGTGGGGGGTGTGGGTTTTTATGTAAAATCTGGACTTAACTACTATATCAATAATGATTTTTCAGCTTTTCATGAGAGAATCTTTGAATCTATTTGTATTGATGTTGAGTTTAAAGCTGGCAAAAAAAATCGTTTTGTTAATATTTACAGACCTCCAGGGAACCATCCCTTCCTCAGTCAATCTGATCAATCAGCTGCTTTTTTATTGAATTTACCTCTTTATTATCTAGACTTTCCTTGGACGCTACTGAAACTTATATTCTCATGGATAGTAATATTAATTTATTAAATATTTCTGGAAATCCAGCTAGTTTAAATCTTCTTGAATCATGTTTAAGTAATGGGTTTCTTAATATTGTGACTAAAGCTACAAGAACATCTCAAAACAGGTTTTCTTTGATTGATCAAATATTTACTAATTCAAATGGCTCAAAATATATGTCTGGTGTAATTTTGAATGATATCTCTGACCATTTCTTCACCTTTTCCTCATTTAATTCTTCTAAAAGTATCCAGAAGCCAAAGTTAAAGACGTCTTGGAAATTTAATGATCAGAATATTGCTATGTTTAAAAATAACTTAAACAATTTTAGCTGGGATCATTTGTTTGAAATAGACGATGCTGAAATGGCCTTTGACAGTTTCTGGGATTCTTTTATTGCCCTGTTTAATTTACACTTTCCTATTTGTCGTGTGGTTTTTAATAGAAATTTCCATAAAATTCAAGGATTTATGACAAAGGGTCTCTTAACCTCTCGTAGAAATAAACTCAGATTGCTTACTGTTTCTGTTTCGTGCCCTTCTGCTGAAAATAAGAATATTTACAAGAAATATAGAAACATGTACAATAATTTGGCTAGAATAAGTAAAAAGGCATATTTTGAAACAAATCTAAATGATCATAAGAATAACCCTAAAAAGGTTTGGAAATCCGATAATTTTGATAAAATAACCTTGACTGATGAAGTAGTAACTGACTCGCCTAAGATAGCAAATGCTTTTAACTCTTATTTCTCTGAAATTCCTACTAAAATTAGTGAAAGTATTCCGGAAACTTGTGTTTTAGCCTCCAGTTATCTTTCAGACTCTGAAAAGTCTTTTGAAATTGGTGAATGTGATATTTTAATCATTGAAGAGTTAATAAACAGTTTAGAATCTAAAGATACTCAAGATATTTATAATCTAAGCTCTTCATTTCTGAAAAATATATCTAAATGTCCAGCTAAACCATTGGCATTCATATTTAATCTATCATTTAAAACTGGTGTTTTTCCCTCTAAATTAAAAGTATCTCGAACAGTACCTGTTTATAAGGCTGGGAACAGGTAATCCCTCTTAATAGTGTGGTGTAAGCTTCAAGAGATGAAAAATATAGATGGAAATGTTTCTAAAACATTATCTATATTTTCATAGGATTTATACATGTTGTATTATAATTTATGATATCAAATATATATTTACACTGAAGGCAGTATAGATTAAAGCTTTTTTTAATGAAACATTTTTAGTTAAGGGCAATTTGAGAAACCACAAATAAAAATATTCAGTTTTCAAAATGAGAAACATGGATGTTTATGCAATACTTGATCAGACAAAGCTTTGAAGGGTATTCTTGTGAATCAGAATATATTTTAATTCTTTTCTTAATCTTTTAGTTTGGATGAGTGCAATGCAATGCAATGTAGCATGTATATTACTTGAGGAAGGGAAATGCAAGCAGATGTAATATTAAAAGACACCCCATGAGTGCCCCCCTCAGGGGTTTGAGGCACGCGTAGGGGGGGGGGGCGAGGGGCTCGACCCCCCCTCATACACCCCTGATGAAAATAGAAGGATAAAATAATTGAATATTTTATCACACAGAATGAAAGCAAAGAGTAAATTTGGGGAGAAGAAAGACAAAAAAAGATATGAAGAGATAATCTTTCTTCTCTCTTTTTCTTTCATCCTTCCATTCTATTTCTTGTCTCCTCGATTCTACTTTCTCTTCTCAATATTTACATTCTTTTTTTTCCCCTCTTCTATTTTTTCCTTCTTTTATTTTCTTTCTTCATTCTTATACTTAATATACACTGTACTTTCTACTTTTGATTATTTAGTTTTTAAGATTATAGATTTGTTACGAAATTTTATGCTATGTGAACAAACAAAATTAATTTTAAAGAAAAGACCTTAAATTATATGGTGGATTTTGTCATTTTTCTGGCTTAAGAAAACGAAGTGTTCAATTCTGACACGATAATCACTATTGTTTTGTTATTTGACTGTCACTTTAACGGAGAAAACACATAGTTGAAAAAAGCGTGAAAATAAAGAGATAAATCATGAATATCTCATTTGTTCTTGATAAGATAAAGGTTTGAAAGGTAGGGTTGTGAATCGGACTTGCCACTATATATGTATGGTTAACTTGAAATTATGTTATTGTGAAAAAGGCAAAGTAACAAATATCAAAAATAGAATCATAAAAAGGAAAAAAAATGTGAAATAAGAAAAAGAAAAATGAGATATATGAGAGTTTAAACAAGAAAAATAAATAGAATATCAAATAGAAAAATACATTAGAAAAATACATTGAAATATAGCAGAACAAGAAAAAGAAAACAGAAAGAGCTGCAAATTAATGAAGAATAAAGAAATTAAAACTAACAGAAGACTAAATGATCGTATTATCAAAGCTTTATAAAATAAGAAATTAGAGGTAAACAAAAAAGAAGATATAAAAAGAATCGAGTAAAATAGAAGATAAAAGATACTAGATGGACAAGAATACATGAGAAAAAGAAAATATAATTGCGTAAAATGTGACAACATTATATGACAAATACGCGCAGATTCTTGAGTTTGAAACATCTCGAGATTTCGAGGGGTATGGGCCACTGAATGCGGCATGCGTAATAACGTCTGTTCAGTGTGTGTAATAATACGCGCAGTTTCGTAGGTCTGAAGATGATCTGACAATTTTTTTTCCAATGCTGAAACTGTGCGCGTTTGTGCGTGCGCAAAAACACACAATTTTAGTTCAATAGAGAAAATTGGAGTTTTAAAATAAAATAGATTTTTTATTAATACGCGCAAACTCACACTGTTTTTGAATAATAGAAAGAATTTTTCAATTTTATATAGCGCAATTTCGTACATCTAAAGATGGTCGGCCAACTTATTTTTACAAGGCTAAAACTGTGCGCGTTTGTGCGTGCGCAAAAACACACAATTTTAGTTCAATAGAGAAAATTGGAGTTTTAACATGAAATATTTTTTTATTAATACGCGCAATCTCACGCTGTTTTTGAATAATAGACACAAATTTTCAATTTTATATAGCGCAGTTTCGTACATCTAAAGATGGTCGGCCAATTTATTTTTACGAGGCTAAAACTGTGCGCGTTTTTTTGCGTGCGCAAAAACACACAATTTTAGTTCAATAGAGAAAATTAGAGTTTTAAAATGAAATATATTTATATTAATACGCGCAAACTCACGCTGTTTTTGAATAATCGAAAGAAATTTTCAATTTTATATAGCGCAGTTTCGTATATCTAAAGATGGTCGGCCAACTTATTTTTACAAGGCTAAAACTGTGCGCGTTTGTGCGTGAGCAAAACACACAATTTTAGTTCAATAGAAAAAATTGGAGTTTTTAAATGAAATATATTTATATAAATACGCGCAAACTCACACTGTTTTTAACAAATAGAAAGAATTTTTCAATTTTATATAGCGCAGTTTCGTATATCTAAAGATGGTCGGCCAACTTATTTTGCAATGCTGAAACTGTGCGCGTTTGTGCGTGCGCAAAAACACACAATTTAGTTCAATAGAGAAAATTGGAGTTTTAAATGAAATATTTTTTTTATTAATACGCGCAATCTCACACTGTTTTTGAATAATCGAAAGAATTTTTCAATTTTATATAGCGCAGTTTCGTACATCTAAAGATGGTCGGCCAACTTATTTTTACAAGGCTAAAACTGTGCGCGTTTGTGCATGCGCAAATACACACAATTTCAGTTCAATAGAGAAAATCGAAAGTTAAAAATGAAATATATTCATATATTTCATTTTTAGAAAAATTTTATATATATATATATGGAATATCTTATATAGCACAGTTCATGCAAATAAAGAAAATATGCAGTATGTTCACGAAAATAGATGACATGTTTTAGTTCTTATAAAAGGAATATAAAAGGAAAATTATACCTATGTACTGACACACTTGCGATTGCGAAGTAAAGATATATAAAATCAGTATTCAAACATTAACAGATGCTTAGTCTTGTAAAGAGACGTAAGACAGTTAACCTAGCTATGCAAGCTATGTTACTATACTTATATAACTAACTTAAGATAGATCTCCGCGCACACCTCAACTAGATGACCCCAATTTTTTTTTGAGGCAAGAAACACCAATACAGGTTAACATGGGTCAATTTTTTTCAAAAATCGATTTTTTTTCCTTAAAATTTTATTTTTAAAAATTCCACAGGCAACGCCGGGCACTTCAGCTAAAAATGACATATATGTACCATGTACCAAAAAAATGAAAAATTGAAAATTTACAAGTATTCAATCTGAAAAGTAAAAAGACTTGCAAGTTCAAGTTCTTATATAAAGCTGAATAACAGTAGATTTTATTTTTAAAAAAATTGCAAACTTTATCAAATCCTCTTTTCTCCCATTTATCATTAAATCGAAATTCTGTTTTTTTTCTTTGACTGAAAAATTTCTCTTGATCGGAATTTCGATTTTTGACTTGAGGAATTCCTACTGAGGAGTGAAATTGCTCCGCTTTTTCATTCCGATCTGTTCCAATCGTACATGACTTGAATATACGTCGTGTCGAGATGAATCGTGAATTCGTGAATCAACCCTATCTGCTTTATATCTCTAGTGGCTCTGTCAATAGAACCAGCTCAAGAATATAGAGCTTCATCTGATACATTCTGGCCCGTTCTTGAACTAGCTGGTACGGTTACAATCGGAGTAGTATACCAGAAACCAGTGGAGAGAGATCCCTTGGTGATGCTGATAAATCTGATGAGGCATTCTCAGGTATAGTGATTGGGAAGGAGGCTGTGTCTTTCTTTGTTCTCTGGTAGGTATGATAAAGATATATCAGTCCGATCACTGTCTAAAAGTGCAGGTCCTCAGGCCTTATCTGGATAAACGGAGCTTAGCTCTATTGTTTATCCTGTACAAGGTTCCCGGGTGCACGAATCCTATTCTCCAGGTTCTGCACTCCACTCAGATTCAGAGAAAGGGGTGTTAGTATCTGATCATTCCCTAAATACTACACCATGCTTTAAATACTACAACAGATAAACAGATAGACAGGTAATAAGATGAACAGATGACAAGATAAACAGATAATAAGATAAACAGATAATAAGATAAACTGATAATAAGATAAACTGATAATAAGATAAACAGATAATAAGATAAACAGATAATAAGATAAACAGAAAATATAATATACAGATAAACCGATAATAAGAATGAAAGATAAACAAACAATAAGATAAACAAATAATTAGATGAACAGATAAACAGATAATAAGATAAACAGATGATGATATAAATAGATAATAAGATAAACAGAAAATAAGATAAACAGATAATAAGATAAACAAACAATAAGAGAAACAGATAATAATATAAGCAGATAAAAGATAAACAGATGATAAGATAAACGGATAGTAAGTTAAACAGATAATAAGATAAACAGATAATTAGATAAACAGATAATAAGATAAACAGATAATAAGATAAACAGATAATAAGATAAACAGATAATAAGATAAACTGATAATAAGATAAACTGATAATAAGATAAACAGATAATAAGATAAACAGATAATAAGATAAACAGAAAATATAATATACAGATAAACCGATAATAAGAATGAAAGATAAACAAACAATAAGATAAACAAATAATTAGATGAACAGATAAACAGATAATAAGATAAACAGATGATGATATAAATAGATAATAAGATAAACAGAAAATAAGATAAACAGATAATAAGATAAACAAACAATAAGAGAAACAGATAATAATATAAGCAGATAAAAGATAAACAGATGATAAGATAAACGGATAGTAAGTTAAACAGATAATAAGATAAACAGATAATTAGATAAACAGATAATAAGATAAACAGATAATAAGATAAACAGATAATAAGATAAACAGATAAAAAGATAAACAGATAATAAGATAAACAGATAATAAGATAAACAGATAATAAGATAAACAGATAATAAGATAAACAGATAATAAGATAAACAGATAATAAGAAAAACAGATAATAAGAAAAACAGATAATAAGATAAGCAGATAATAAGATAAACAGATAAAAAGATAAACAGATAATTAGAATTACAGAATAATAAGATGAAGAGAAAACAACACCACCATATATTTAAAAATAGAAAAACAGGACAAACAGAAAAACAAAAAAATGGACAATTTCATAAAAAGAAAAAAAATTATTCATTTATGCACAAAATTATACAATTTTAATGTATATTATCAAGATAATTTGTTTTTTAAATAAAATGTAAATTAAATTTTTATTTAAGAAATTATTTTACAAAAGATCTGTAGTAAAAAAGTTCCAACCAGAAAACTACCAAATAATGGATTTTTAAAAATGTCAGAATATGCAGTGAGAACCATAAAACTATATAATAGGAAGACGACTTTTAAATTTATAAAGTCAAATAATCATAAAACTGTATAATAGGAAGACGACTGTTAGATTTATAAAGTCAAATAATCATAACACTGTATAATAGGAAGACGACTGTTAAATTTATGAAGTCAAATTATCTTAAAACTGTATAATAGGAAGACGGCTGTTAAATTTATGAGGTCAAATAATCATGAAACTGTATAATAGGAAGACGACTGTTAATTTTATAAAGTCAAATAATCATAAGAATGTATAATAGGAAGACGACTGTTAAATTTATAAAGTCAAATAACCATTAAACTGTATAATAGGAAGACGACTGTTAAATTTATGAAATCAAATAATCAAAAAACAAAACATTTCACTTAATTTTAAGTTGCTGTTTAAACATTTTGCCTTATAATTCACAAAAATTCCTTAACTGTCGTCTTCATATATCACAGTATAGTATAGTACTACAGGGTGGCCCACAAAAACTCTATGATGAAGGCCTAAAACTTCAGCTCTTTATATAGGCCAAGAAAACTCTATGATGAAGGCCTAAAACTTCAACTCTTTATATAGGCTAAGAAAAACTTTGTATTTGTTCCGCGCGATGTGTTGAAAATGTTCTACAATGGTATTTTTAATGATTTTTCAAAGAAAAAAAAATACTACAGTTGCACAGAACCATTGTGATGAAAGAAATTCTGTACAGTCGTCTCTGAATGCTCATCATTTGTATGGTAACCCTGTAAGTACGTACTTTGTGAAGAGGCAAGGATGAGTTTATACACAAATCCATTTTTAAAATAAAATCCATTATCCCTGGTATAGAAAATGCTATCCCTATCCCTAGCAGAATATATGCTGCTGCCATGTGCTCAAAACTCAATCTCGCCTGGGAAATTTTAACAATTTAAAATTTTTTATTTTTATGAAAAAATATGATGAGATTATTTAATTTTGTTTTGATATGAACCTGAATGATTTATTAATCGATTGAAGACTTAAAAGTCGTCTTTTATCTTAGAAATGGTTTGCGGCATTTATTTGGCAAATTTTCTTGCCAAAAACTCAAAACACCCATATTATTGCCACCTGATGATGGTGAAAACCTTTGATATTACAAACTAAGACTATATTGTCACACAGAATTCATATTTTGAAATATCAAAGTTTTACATTATCGGGTTCCAAAGATATTAAGATAAAAATCTGAGTTTGTAACAAAAACTCAGATCCTTTTAGAAATATTTTACAAAAAGCAATAACCACAAAATAGACATTGTCCTTCAATTCATTAAATTTGATCTATAATTTTTGTTTTGTTTTAAACATTATCAGAGATATTAAGAATCTGGTTAAAATTTCAATTTATTAAATAATAATGTAAAACTTCTAATTCTTATCAAAATCATTCATATCTGCGCAATAAAGGCAGACCACATTTTGGAAATGCCCTGACTCTGGCTTTGAAAAATAAATATATGTTTTCTTACCGTATTTGACTGTGACTCATCGTATTTAGGATCATATTGTAATCTTTCAATCTTCTTATAAAACCCAGCCTAAATATCATATAACTAAATGGCACCTTTCTAAATAAAGCATCAAATTTATTTTAAAGTAAATTGATTGAAAAATTAATTTGTCCCCTGTAAAAGATCTAATTGCAAATATATGCACACTCCAAATTAGCCACAAAATCAAAAATGTTACTATACTGGCTCAAATAGATCCAGACTGCTATAAAAGTTGTATCAATTTTCAATACAGGGTAGACTTTGAAGGTCTCTAACGCCTAACCCTTTGAAACACTTTATAGATTTAGTTTTTAATAAGTAATTGACAAAATTTTCATAGATTTTTGCATAAGTGCTTGCAACCTTAAGATCATTGTATGTTATGAGTTACTTTCTGTTGATACTGACTCAATATAAGAAAAAGAAAATATTTTTCCTATCAGCATCTGTTTAGATCGAGATAAAAGGGATTTAATGTTTAGAGGAACAGTAAGTATAATGCCCGATTCATAACAGCACCTTGAAACCTTAAAGGGAGTGTTCGAGAAAAATGAAAGAGGGTATAGGCTTAATGCGATAAAAAAGCGCTTTTGATCGCTACTAATCTTACTTCTATCTGTTGCGTCTATAAGGAGAAAATTGTTAAAAACGACTCACACCAAAGAACGCAGCGTCCATACAAATTCGGAAAGATGCAACATTCAATTCGCCGAGAAAATGAAAATATATAATTCATAATTATTCATACAGAGCTTTTAAAGGTACCCTTGATAATCGGGCATTCACATCTTTGCATATGAAGGGTCACTTGGAATTACGCTTACTGTCCCTTTAACATTACCTGTTGACAGAGAAGAATGTGATGATTAATATGTTTCATCCACTTCGAGTTCTTTTGTATAATCCATCCATAGTAATAGGGACGTACTTGCTCCTGAAGGAAATAGATTAAGCTGGAAAAACAAAACATTAAAGGAACTGTTTGCGAAAAATGAAAGCGAGGTCAGGCTAAATCCTAAAAAAAATTGGATTCGATAAAAACTAAACACCCCTTTCATATTTTGCGAGCACTCCCCTTAAAATCTTTAGAATAAAAATATGTGTTTACCTTACTAAAATAGAAGACTGGTTTATACTTGGGAAATTTGGGATCACTTTTGATAAAATTCAGGACATTTTCCTACGTAATTTTATTCAAATTATTAATGATGTCCACAAACAAACAAAACTGTTTACCTAAAGGGACTACAAGCATAATTTCAAGTGACCCCCCACGTAAAGATGGCAAGATTAACAACCTTAAAGGGAGTGTTCGCAAAAATTGAAAGGGGGGTATAAGCTTACGGCGAAAAATAAGCGCTTTTGATTGCTACTATTCTTACTTCTAAAGCGCTTATTTTTCGCCGTAAGCCTATACCCCCTTTAATTTTTTCGCGAACACTCCCTTAAAGTATATCAATGCTTAAAATTTTGAAAAAACTGATTATTTTCAATTGTGTGTTCTCTACAAAAATGACTTGCGCATTTCTACTGCAGGAAAACTTATAGGAATTATCCGAATGAAACTTCTTTTGAATCTAGAAAAACGACAATATCTTCTACATTATTGATCAAATAAAGGTTTCAAGGGTACTGTTGTGAATCAGGCATTGCCATGGTTTCATGAAAGGTCACTGGAAAATACAATTACAGTCCCTTTAAGTAAGTTTTAACATAATGTTTCTAGTTAAAGAATCCTGAGCTGGGAATTTTTGCTTAAAACTTGTTGGATGGATATAAAGTTCAGCAGCTGAATTTCTGGATATTAAGTTTAGCAGCTGAATTTCTGGATATTAAGTTCAGCAGCTGAATTTCTGGATATTAAATTCAGCAGCTGACTTTCTGGATATTAGGTTCAGTAGCATGAATTTCTGGATATTAAGTTTAGCAGCTGAATTTCTGGATATTAAGTTCAGCAGCTGAATTTCTGGATATTAAATTCAGCAGCTGACTTTCTGGATATTAGGTTCAGTAGCATAATTTCTGGATATGAAGTTCAGCAGCTGAATTTCTGGATATTAAGTTCAGCAGCTGAATTTCTGGATATCAAGTTCAGCAGCTGAATTTCTGGATATTAAGTTCAGCAGCTGAATTTCTGGATATCAAGTTCAACAGCTTAATTCCTTGATATCAAGTTCAGCCCCTGATTTCCTGGATATTCAGTTTTGCAGATTAATTCCTGGCTATCAAATTCAGCAGCTTAATTCCTGGATATCAATTTCAGTAGCTTAATTCCTGGATATCAAGTTCAGCCACTTAATTCCTGGATATCAAGTTCAGCAGCTTAATTCCTGGATATCAAGTTCAGCAGCTTAATGCCTGAATATCAAGTTCAGCCGCTTAATGGCTGGATATCAAGTTCTGCAGCTTAATTCCTGGATTTCAATTTCAGCAGCTTAATTCCTGGATTTCAAGTTAAGCAGCTTAATTCCTGGATATCAAGTTCAGCAGCTGAATTCCATAGTTCAAGCCTCCCATTGGAAAGTGTATAACCGTATTGTGAGCACTACTGCAAAAATCGCTGCTAAAGTTTTAAAAATTTCTTTATAGCTCGAAAATATTTCTTTTTGAATTTATCATGCTCATGTTTAATATTTTGGTAATTATTTAGAAAGATGAAATCCTTTACAGTTTTTGAAAAATTTCAAAAAATGAAGGAGGCAAAGTCAAAATAAAAAAATAATTTTATTTTCTAAAAAAGGACAATTTTATATGTTTGTCACGACAGTCATTGTGCATGCCATTTTTTTTTTAATTAGTTCCTTCATTTGTGTAAATTAAATAAACCTTGTCACCAAGACAAACATGAGTTTTCTTTTGAGGAGAATCAATACACCTCTCCTCCTAAAAAATAAAGTAAATGATTAGAGGGATTGGAAAAACATTTTTAACAAAATCTTGTATTTTTTCTTTTTTGTTACAATATATCTTTTAAGAGCTTTAAAAGAAAATACTAAATTAGATCAAGAAATATTGACAAAATTGTATGATTTAACATTTCCAAAATATCTATTTCCCATTCTTACTTTTAAAGTTATATAACTGGGAAAAAATATTTTCAACATTTAGTTTTTATATTTTCAAACCCATTGGTATATGCTACCATAGTCAGTCTTTTTTCATCTATTGGTTGATCAGAATTCCGCTGACCCTTTGTATACAATTTAAATTAATAAGTATTTACAACTACTCTACTGGGAATTTAAGGAAATTTTAATTTACCCCGGGGTCCCATACACAATTTTGTCCACAAAACATCTTGAGCGTAGTAAGGGATGTTTTGTAGGCAAAATTGGTCTTATTTATTTCCCTAAAAAATTAGTAAAAATGCGATGAAAACATTGATTTACCAAGTCTGCTTTAAAATCTACATTTTCCATAATTTTAACTTGATATGGATCAGCTGAAGTTAACAGATAGTTGTAATGCCAGACATCTGGCAGAGCTAATGCAACTTGCTAAACAAATATGTGTTTATCAATGCTGTTGTTTTTCTAACTTTGAAATAAAAGAATGCATTTAAATCGTTATCATGGGAATACTTTGCTTGTCAAATTTGTTTAGTTGATGGTTTGTATCCAATAATATTAAAAACTGCTGAACTGATTGAGCCCATAAAGGAATCGATTCTTTGTCACAAACTCTAATTTTCTAATCCCTATATCTTTCTAACACAATGGCGTAGACCTTAGATATTTCAAACTATTCTGTTAGACCAAATATCAGAGGTTCACATCATCAGGTTGCAAAAAAATTAAATTTGGGGCAAAACTCAATTCCTTTGTGACCCCAATGACGGTTTATTTCTGGTCGAAGTACAAAATGTTGGCAGAGTGGGATTCATGTTGTGTTCAATGCCCCGGAAAATTCCAAACAGAGAGAGGGGGATTGCAGGACTGGCAGCTGGTGGGGTCTTAAATGTAAGACATGTGGCCTCAGCGCTCGGCCCCCTAGCCTGTCCTAGCCGCAGCGCTCGGCCCAGAAAGTGTCATAACTTAACCTAACCCGTGGCCGCAGCGCCCGGCCCCTAAGTCTGTCCTAGCCACAGAGCTCGGCCCAGAAAGTGTCTTAACCTAAGCTAACCCTAAATAAATACTAATTTAATTATTTTTTTGGATCTACAAAATTCAATCACCTCTCTCTCTGTTTTGGAATTTCCCGGGGCATTGAACACAACATGAATCCCACTCTCCCCAAAATGTTGTCCGAAAAAATGTCAACATTAATTGGAACAGAAGAATCCGCAAACATTTGAAAACAATTAAAAATGACAAACTCTAGAGTTCAAAACTAAGCGTCCTAAAACTAAAGCTTAGTATTCTTTAACTGTTTAAAAATGAAAAAGCAACATAATTGTCAAAAAATACTTCATATTTCTGAACAATACCGGACTTTGTATCTTAAATTATGTAAGCATGGAACATTTAACATGATCAAATATTTAAGGTAACAAACCATCTGCTTTTGGGCAATTTGATATGAAGTATCAATTGGAACTTCCAAGGTTGGGGACAGAAGAATAGCTCTAAATGGAAAAATTGTGTCAGTAATTTTGTTTCTGTGTTTCTGCCTAAAACTTTTAAACTCGAGTCGAAAAAAACTTTAGATTTGGGAAGACGTTTTAAAAAAAGAGTTTTTTATGTCCAATTCTTTAAAAGGTTTTAAATACCCCTCCTTAAATAAGCCGTTTCCCCCCCCCCTCCCCCTCCCCCGACTCACGCAAAAGTTCGTTAATTAGATCGACCCCCACCCCCACTCTAGATTCACACATCTACACAGTTTGTTTTTAATCTTTGTGAAGAAACAATCTCAAGGAATAATAATTGTCTAAAAACATTTTTTTAGAAAGTGAATATTTGCAAATTATCTTTTTTCCATCTCATAATCTGAGTTCTTTTCCCCTATGTCCATTTGACAGCCCAAATTTTTATTTTGAATAATCTTTTTGTTTGTTTATATTCTTGTGATTTTTTTTATCGATTTTGATGGTTATTATATCTCTAGAACTGACGAGGGTCAACCCAGACCGAAATATATTTTCAATAAATGTGGAACTAACATCTACTTTTTTACTCTACAGAGGTTTGGTCCATCACCATCACCGAATTTGAAGACGTTGTATTTAGACTACTGTGGAATGAAAAAATCTGTATGTGCAAATTTTAATACTGCAGCAAATTCAGCATTTATTTGCTTCCATGAGTAGGAGAAATTACCCATTTTGAGCAGTTTTCTGTGTAAAATTTAAAAGTGCCCACATGTGGGTATCGAGATCAAGCAATCGAGATTATGGGTACAATATGCATGACTGAACTTAAGGATAATTGTATTAGATTTAAATTTTATTTACTCACCTAAGATTGCTTGAAAAAGCAAATGTGACAAGCGTAGAGGCCAATGCATAAGTCAAAAGTAAAATGCTTCCAGAATATACTTAAAAAATCAAATAAGCAGATTTTTAAAATTCATCTTTTTGGCTTGAATTGGAAAGGGAAAACGTGGAGAAGTTTTATCATTTAAAAAAAAATAGCAATCTTAATGTATATGGTTTTTTGTTCCAAATTAAAATTACCTCTTTTTTCATAGAAGATAAACCAATCTGGCATCGGTTCACCATTCAGTAAAGAAAATGGCATCAAAAGAACAATAGCATTGTCGGGCTAAATTAGATTTCTTGTAAAATTGTATTAAATAGAGATTTGGAAAAATGTTTAAAGGGAGTGACCGCGAAATCAGGGGTCGAAAAATAGGAACCGTTCACATGACTGAAATAAATGTAAAATAAAATATATTTCCTTTATTTTAATTATGACAATTAATTTTTATTTTCTCAAAATGTTCCTCACATTGACTTTTTTTTTTAATAAAAACCTTTTTTACATTTTATGTCGTCGTTAATTAATAATTTTAAAAAAACTCATTCTGTAAGATGATCCACCTCAATTCAGGAGTTTTGAACGTCGAATTTGCGCTCAAACTCAGGATTTACAGATCTTTAAAAAGTTTGATATGTCTCAAATGAAGCCTCAAGAAGCTTTCCACAACACTGCGTCCTCAGTTCAACTACCTTACATAGCCGGTCACTCCCTTTAAGGGTAAAGTTCATAGGACTTAAAATAAACAACTTTAGATGTTAAATAATTATTTTATAAAGAAAGAAAATGCAGAAAAAGGTTTTTTTTCGACAACAGAAGAAACTTTTTTACTGTATAGAAACATGAATTCATTACAAAATTTTTTTTAAAATAATTTTTTGAAAATATCAACAAAAAATTCATTTAATTTTTAGTTTTTTTCCAAACGATATTTTGAAAAAGCGGTGTGGGACCAATGTAACCTGCATTACTTGGTAAATTATTTATTTTAAAGCTGTTTAAATATGAATCAAAGGAATTAAGTATTTGCCTCAAAATCTGATTGTCCCTTGATTGTGTAGACCTTAAATATTTCAAACTTTAAATTCTGTCAAATCAAATTATCAAAGTTTAAAATATCAAAGGTTTACGCCATCAGGTTGCAAAGATATAAGAATTAGAAAATGTTATAGTCCGTGGCAAAGACTGAATTTCTTTACAATGTAACACCTGTTTGAATCCAAGCCCTCTGAGTACATTGACAATAACAAGTAGAACCAGGCTTGTCAGTGTTAGGCTTAATTATCATAATTACAGTGAGAACTAGAAAACTGTGGAATAGGATGACGACATTAAATCAATAATGAAGTAAAGATAATTCATGTTGTTGAAATTTCGCACAGGCTGCGTTTGGTCTTAAAATTTGAGATAGGAGGCTGAAATTTTAGATGCAGCAGGCTCAGATAATTCTTCAGATTGAAATTCGAAAATTCACCATTTTTGAAGGCTAGACGGAAAGTAGTCTTAAGTAAGTTTTAAGGTTATAAGCGTAATTTCAAGGACCCTCCATTTACAAAGAGACATAGCCGATTCACAACGGTACTTTTTAAGTTTTTATATTATAAAAAAATGTGTAAGATAACGTCATATTAAAAAGTGTTTAATTCTGCTCACTCCCAAGTTTTCCTGAAATGCACTACCATCTTTTGTAGAGAAATCACAGTTTAAACTGAACATCTGGATGTTCTAATTCGTGCTTGATAAAACAAAGCTTTGAAAGGTCTCGTTGTGATTCTCCCTTTATACAATGCTTTACCAGTTACCTGAGAATAAGAGCAAGCCAAGTATATTTGTCAAACACCTTATAGAAGTTTTAATATTTCTGTTTTTAAGATTTTGTAAAATCAGACATCATTTTTTTTAACGAAAATTTTTAATAAAAATCTAATTAAAATTATTTTGAAAAATGTTATGGTTTTGTTTTTTTAATTGTAATCAGCTCAGAAATGTTAATTTTTCCTTTATGATATTGTCTATTGGAGATCTTGTTCCTGGGAACTAAAACAAATTATCTTATCAAGTTTAAGATTTGATAATCAAAACTTATTCGGTAATCAAACAATAACCTTTGAAACCCAATTACTAGCCTCCACACCAATAGGGAAAGTATATGGAACAAAAGCAGCTCTAAAAACATTTAAAAAAACTTTTTTTTAGATAAACATTTTTAAGATGCTTGACCTTTCAACAGTATAGGAGATGTATCCAATTCCTAGATCAACTACTTTATATCCAACCTAATATTAAAATTGAAACTACGAAAAAATAATCATTGCTCTTAAATGTTTTTTTATTTTATTTATATTCTTTTTTGAAGATAAAATATCACTAGAATCCCCGTAGAAGGGGCTAATTGGTTTGGTCTTAGTCTGTTGTGTACTGTACAGCTTGATATAGCTACTTAAAAGTCGTCTCGATACTTGAAATGTTTACAGTGATATAATTTGTATTGATGGGCATTTGTTTACTGATGTGTTTGAACAAAACAAAATGAGAAATATTCGTAATCTGTTTCTTATTAATTTAAGAAAGGAATTTTACCGCAAACTTAAATTTTCTATTCCCTATATGTTTTCAACCTGACAGTGAGTATATGATCTAACAAAATTTACAGATTTTTGAAAGCAAAGGTCTACAATACAACAATGGGTTGCAAATTAATTATTTGATCACGCAATCTTGATTTAATTTGAAAAATTTTGTTTAAAAAAAGGAATATTTATAGAAAATATAATCCTAGGTGTCTAGGTACTTTCCCAAATGCATTTTCCAAAGGGCAATTTCCCAAGTAAAATGTGCAATTTCCCAAGCAGCAACTTCCCAAAGTTTAGGTCAGACCCTCTGAGGCGCCGTAGGCTGCAATGGGACCGAGCGCTCCGACTAGGTTAGGCAAGGGGGCCGAGCGCCACGGCTAGAACAGACTGGGCCGAGCGCTGCGGCTAGGACAGGCTTGGGAAGTTGCCGCTTGAGAAATTGCACATTTGGGAAGTTGTCTCTTGGGAAAAATCCTTTGGGAAAGTACTAAATATCTAATTATAATACCATTCCTACAACTCCACCCCAGATACCAGTATTAGCATCAAGAGGTCCCCAGGTATCATTAGCATAAACAAGATTATTTTTCAGCCCGTACTTTTCTAAAATAGAGAACTGACTAATTATTTTTGAGGAACCATAAATTTTTTAAGATTGTTTACCTTTGGGCATTTAGGGTACTTCGTGATTTAACAATTTAGCCTCTTTAAAAATCAGCAATTTTTAAACAATTTTTAATATAAAACAATTTCCTTCTAATATAATGGTTCCTAGTAAATTCAATTCAAACTTGAGATCTTGAAATTATGTATTCAGAGCAAAAATTTGCTTTTAATTTCTCTTTAGCGTAGTTGAGGGTATGTCTCGGTTTGCACCATAAGATCCTCCATTTTTATCCCCAAACGAATGGTTTTAAACTAAAACTTTGTCATAATTTACAAGGTTTTTAATAGACAAAGTATAAACAAAAATAATAAAATTTTGATCGGGGAAAAACAAAATAATTTGACAAGCAAAACATAGCTTAGTAGAATATTTATGTCGATATCTATCATTTTTAAAGTGCGCCAATTACAACAGTGAAAACCGCAGAATGTTTTGTTTCTTGCAAAAAGATCTGAACACTAATGGAAGCGAAAAAAATAGTTAAAATAAATCCAATGTCCGTCTTAAAACACTGTGTTCAGATTAAGAAACGTTGAAATCGTAAAAATAAAAAATAAGCAATTTTATGAATGTTGCTTCTACTTTTCTATTGTAGAATTTGGAGCAATAAGTATTTGACATTTTCGATGATATAGTTTCACCATTAATAATTTCAAGTTAAACTTATGTTCACGTAGTCCCTTTACTTGTGTACACAGTACACAGTCCCTTTACTTGAGTACACAGTACACAGTACACACTACACAGTACCAGTCCCTTTACTTGTGTACACAATACACAGTCCCTTTACTTGAGTACACAGTACACAGTACACAGTACACACTACACAGTACCAGTCCCTTTACTTGTGTACACAATACACAGTACACAGTACACAGTCCCTTTACTTGAGTACACAGTACACAGTACACAGTACATAGTACACACTACACAGTACCAGTCCCTTTACTTGTGTACACAATACACAATACACAGTACACAGTACACAGTACACAGTCCCTTTACTTGAGTACACAGTACACAGTACACACTACACAGTACCAGTCCCTTTACTTGTGTACACAATACACAGTACACAGTACACAGAACACAGTACACAGTACACAGAACACAGTCCCTTTACTTGAGTACACAGTACACAGTACACAGTACATAGTACACACTACACAGTACCAGTCCCTTTACTTGTGTACACAATACACAGTACACAGTACCAGTCCCTTTACTTGTGTACACAATACATAGTACACAGTACACAGTACACAGTACACAGTCCCTTTACTTGTGTACACAGTACACAGTCCCTTTACTTGTGTACACAGTACACAGTCCCTTTACTTGTGTACACAATACACAGTACACAGTACACAGTCCCTTTACTTGTGTACACAATATACAGTACACAGTACACAGTCCCTTTACTTGTGTACACAGTACACAGTGCACAGTACACAGTCCCTTTACTTGTGTACACATTACACAGTGCACAGTACACAGTCCCTTTTCTTGTGTTCACAGTACACAGTCCCTTTACTTGTGTACACACTACACAGTACACAGTACATACCTGTAAATGCATTTAAAAAATATCCTTCATATGTTGAGATATCCATCTGACTGTTTTTCATATCAAATTTTGGATTGTAATTGTTGTATCCAACTCTTAAAAGTAAATTAATTATTTACAGTCTTCGGCGTATACATATCAATACAGTGAAGACGACTTTTGAATAACATTTTTGATTTCTACCAGGCTTTTAAACAACATGGAAACAGAGGGAAACTGTCAATTAACAGCTTCTCGTTGTTTACTCGTAAACTTGTAATTTGAAAAAAACCTTTTTAGAATCAAAACTTAAATGGAAATGTCGTCTTCATTGTATTGATATAAACGCCGACTACTGGTGTAAAAATACATTTATTAGATTTCTGAATATTGATAATAAATGTAAGCCTGGCAACCTTATTTCCTGATTGTATAATGAGTCCATTTTTATATTTCTTTTCTTAAACACAACAGAAGAATAGTAGGTCGACCAAATACCAGCAAATCTTTCCTTGTTCATGTCCCTGAAAAACACTTAAAAAAAGATTTTGTAAAAGAGGTTTTTGTCTGATCACTTCAAAGAATTTTAGGTTACGGTTTTCGGGGAAAAAATGGAAATTGAATTGTAAATACAGAATGAATCGTTAATATTCAAAAGTTATAATTTGACAATACTTTGTATAAATAATAAAGGGCTAATAAATCATTATAACCGGCTTTGCAAACATATTGTTAGTACAGTGATAATTCCATGGTTGAAATAGAAAGCCGGCAATAAATGTCGCAAAGATTAAACACATTTTTTTTGTTAGTTCCATATTTATTGATTTTATTTTTTGTTTAACTACCGGTGGCTTTAAAACATCATATTAATTAAAATGAGTCTTGCAATTGAACTATTTAAAATTCTAATTTGACTCTAAAAGTCGTCTTTTTATTTCACAGTTTTTTGGTTTATACTGTACACTTACCAATATGTGAAGAATCCTGAACATTTTGCCAACACTATGCACGAAGTACAATTTAACTCTGCCAAAAAATTAGTTTGAAAAATAGATAAAATCTAAAATTTTTTAAATTAAACTAAAAGAAATTTAAGGATCCTTTTATAAAAAAACTTTAAGTTGATTAGACGCTTAAAGCTTTTTTTAGTTTAAAAATCTAATTTTTCCCCCTAAGTTTTCTTCATTTTTTCTAGCTAAATCTTGTATGATAAAAATAAGTTTGGGAGAAAATTCCATTCCAGAAATGTTGTCTAGTAACGTAACCTAAAGAATGAAAAATGTTAAGAAAAAAGACAATGCAATATACAATATTCTATATGAAATCACATTCAACTAATTATGATGAATAAAACAAAAATAAATAAGAGAGAGCGATATAGCAAATGCTCATTTAGTACTCCACCATTTAAAAGGTGCATGGTGCAGTTAATATAGTTCAGAGACCTCTTTAAATTTGTTTCGCAGTATTTTGCTTATTTGCAAAAATAATATTGAGGAAAACATTTGCATAGTGTAAAGAATATATAAATAATTACTTGAGAAGTAGTGATGATAATGCATTTTGTTGTTAAAACAGAAAGTTTATTGAAAGCTTCTAATTCCTTCACATCTTCCAGGTGGAGCTGGAGTTGGTTAGGCAGGAAGGTCGTCTTTGATCTATCATATTGCGGATTTACGGCGTAAAAATTGTCACATTTATATTCTAATGACCCACTCTCATTGTTTAATTTAAAAATTATTTTTTACAAAAAAAAATTTATTTCATTTTCCTCAGCTTAAAAAATCTAATATTTAATTTCCAAAAAGTTTTTATATTTGAAACACACACATTTCAAGACTCCAACTTTTTTGACAAATTATTTTTTGTGGACAATGTTAAATGTGAATATTTATACCCAATATTGATATTTAGACATTCAGCTCCATTTTCCTCTCTTCTAATCAAATATTTACAGAAAAATAATAAACAAATAATTCAATATTGTTAATCTTTAAAGCTTGATCTCGATATCCAATGTGGGAACTTGTAAAGTTGAGGATCAATTAAAGTTATTGATCCCTAACTATGAAAGAGGAATTATGTATGTCAGAATAAGATGAGATCTATGCTTGATCCTGAGATTTAAAATACAAAAGATCTAACTTCGGAGCTGGGAACATTAGAATGGGATAACTTTAATCCCTACTTCTTAATCCAAATATCCAATGTAGACACTTTAATTTCTTGGTTAATCCAGGCTTTCTTGGATATAGTACAGAAAATCAAAAACCGGTTTTTTAAAATTAGGGAGTCCCTCCAGTTTCTGTATATTAAATGGCACGAAAAATTTCAAATTTCCCGGCTTTTATGCATTTCTCAGGATACAAGATTAGGTTAGTTTGGAGATTAAGAAAAAGAGTGGATCAAGCATTGATCTCGATATTCACCATTCTAAAGTTCCCAGCTCGGATTAATTTTTGAAATTTTAGAAAACTAGAGTGTAAGAAATTAAAATTGATTTTTAATGAAATATTCCTGATAAACCATTGTATTGTATTATAACTATTCTGCTCTTCCTCCTTGCTACAATCAGCTGATACAGTTCCTAGATTTAACACAAGAAGAACTATCAACATATTCAGGGAAACCCTAATAAATCTGAAAAAAGGGACTGGGATGTCAAGTGACTTGTCAGATTCACAACGTCAACACTCAACAGTGAGCTTTAAAGTCTGTTTCGATAACAAAATTATCCTCACTTCAATAACTTTTCAAGCTGAAAATTGAGTGCCGGTGAGTTTGAGAACACAGTCCTAGAGATGTGCATTGTTTTTGTGAACTGACAACATTTTTGAGAACGAACCAAAAGAATGTTATTAACAATGGTTTCGTTTAGAAGAAAAAATAACGATGAACGAACGAATTCTATCTTTCAGAAAAATGAAAAAACTATCGTTTTTAAACGCAAACGATATAAAAACGAACGATTTGAAATTGTTCGAATTCGAACTTGAAGAAAATCGTTTTTTTACTGAACTAACAATTTTATTGAACAAACGGTTTTACTGAATGATCGTTTTGTGAGAAAACTAACGAAATAGATGGAAAATGAACGATAATTTTGAGAACAAACGAAATAATTTTTGAAACAATTGAAAAAAAGAACAAAATGGTTTGTTCACGAACGATAAAAGAACGAAATGAAAAAAACTGCGCCATCTTTATACAGTACACACTCCACAGTGAACACTGAACAGAGTACCATTGTTAGAATTGTAAAACGAACCAGCCACTCTACATAAGTGGAGTGCCTGAACCTGTCACTCTACTAAGGTGGAGGGTGTGAACTTGCCACTATACAAAAATCTAGGGTCTGAACCTGCCACTCTACATAATGGAGGGTCTGAACCTGCCACTCTACATAATGGAGGGTCTGAACTTGTCACTCTACATAATGGAGGGTCTGAACCTGGAAATTTACGGTTTAGATACTCTTTGCTTTTGCAATGTATGATCTTTTTAAGTGCTCTCTTTTTTAACAAAATTTTGACTTTGACCGATTTTAAAATTATTTTTATTAAACGTTTGTAGGTTGCTTCGACAGGTTTATTTTCTATCTTTCTATATATTTGAAGTATAATCTCTGTTTGTTTCTTTGTCTGTTTGATCTTAAGTTAGAAACCCCTTAACTGATTTGCCTCAAATTTTGATTGTGGAACTCCGTAGAACCACGGGAATGTTCTTAGCTATATTTAGAAATTGATAAATTAATAGGTTGTTATAAGGCAAAGCTGGGTAGTAATCTCTATTTGTCCCCCCTCTGTTTGTCTGTTTGTCTGTTTGTCTAGGTGTCTGTTTGTCTGTTTGTCTACTCCTTTACCAATTTCCCCAAATTTTTGTGTGAGGAACTCTGGAATGTTCGTAGCTTGGTTGATTATTTGAGTTTGACTTTACATGGGAAAACTTAGTTTCCAGGTACAGATGAGTTTCCGAGTTGGATAGTATTGGTACAAAGGTAGAAAATAAAGGATTGAAATATATTAGATTACATCAAATCCTTAAAAATCGAGCGGAAAGAATCATTAAAGAAAAATATAATTAAAGATAAATAATATTGAAATTTTGAGACAAAAAAGTTTCAGTCTGCTTAGTCTTTGAAGGAGTAAAATCAATTGAGAATTGTTTTTATTATTGTAAAATATCAGAATGTTAAACATGATTTTTATTTTTTCCTTAATTTTAAATTTCAAAGGATAATTAAACAATGTTTCATAAAAAGTCTTTTCTTTCCAGGCTCAAGATTTTGGAGATCACAATGATTCAGGGACTGAACGCAAAAAAAAAACGAAAAGAAATTTCTAAACTTCTAAAAAACTAAAGCTAAAAACTACTGCTTTCAGTTTCTAAAATAAACATGTCAAGGGTCACGGAAAAGAATAAACAATATAGTGAGGTAACATTTAAAGGCCAAGGTGTAGTTGAATTTCAAAGTCGACCCAGTCTAGCAGATTGTTGCAATGTCTCATAGCAGTCTGGATCTAGGTGAGATATCATTAAAGTTTTAACCGAAATAAATTTGAAGAATATTAATGTTTTGGTTTTAATATAATTCTGACAACTTCTAGGTCATAGTTATGGACAAGAAAATTATTTTGGTTTTATTTAATTTATAAAATACATCTGACGTTTTGTTTTATAACTAGATTCACTTCGTTCTCTTCAGTAGGTCATCTTCTAACTTGCATAATTCAGCTTTGGCGCGAAAATTGTTTGAAAGTATTTCGGCCGGGTTAACCTTAAAGAGTTATGACTCTTGACATAGGTAGCACTTGACCTTGACTATGTTCTTGCTGAATTAGTTCTAGCTGACCTACCTACCCGAAAAATGAAGAAACTGCGTGTGAAACGTGTTATCTAAATCCTAGTGTAAGAAAGCGCTAAATATGATTTTTTCTGCAAAATAGTTTATGTTTTATTTGTTATATTGCAAAAACTTTATATTACTGTTGCTCAAATCTTTTACAGATTGAATAAATCCAAAAATGGAATAGAAACTGATTTTTAAAATTTCTAAATTTAGATATCTCTCTTCTGTGATATTGAGACCAACTAAAGAAAAAACATCAAAATATTTCTTTTGAAATATTGATATATGTACTAGGCGTGCTTTTTAGATTTAAAATTTAAAATACAACCTTTATTAAATCACGCCTTAACGAAATTTCATTTTTTTGTGAATTTTGATAGGGAAATCAATATTTTCTTTCAAAGATAAAACTATATGCACCCTGGACTAACCAGGCCCAGATTCCTGTATTTGAATTTGATCGCGTTTTCATTCAAAAAAGAATAAGAAAAAAGCGAAATATTTATGCTTAATCTATATGCAAATTTGGCTTGTCTGTCTGTTTGTTTGTATTCAATAAACGTCAAAACGGCTGAACCGATCGGGCCAGAATTTTTTGTGAGACATCACGTGACTACAGGCAAGGTTTATGAATGATAAAAAAAATTTAAAAATGTGTTTTAAAGGTTTTTAATTTTGTAAAAAAATTTAAATTCTTGAAAATGTAAACAAAAAGAACATGTTCACAATTTAAGCCTAGTTGATCTAAATTCACAGCTTGCATGCAACAAAAACCAAACTGTTAAATGAGCCTGTACATGGGGCACTTTTTGGATAATAATCTTCAAATCCATTCGACACCTGCAGTCTTAAAGTTTTATTTGATACAATTTTTAAACAAAAACATCAACAAGTATATTTCAAAGGTATTGGTAAATGTTTTTCCTTAAACCTAAATCAAATAAAATAGCTTGATTGTAGTCTTCCCCTTCCACAGTTTTCTATGAATTTACACAATATTTATATTTAGCAGATATACCTATACGAGTAAACTCACACTGACAAACAAAAGTCTTGGAATAAGGAGTTGGATATTATTTAAAAATATTTGTAATTGGATTTTTGGAACGATTATTTCGGGAGCAAAATGTAGAAACGTAGTTTTACACGTAGCAACGTCACACTGCACAGACGATGAATAGGGATTTCGTGATATTTTTATAAAATATAAAATGTCAACATCTTAATTTATTCAAGGGAATTAGAAATTCCTTTATGTTTTTTTTTTATTTTAAATGTCAAATGTTAATATCTTGATGCATTTAACCATATCCTGGTTGGGCTGTTTTTGTCTAATAAATTGCCCCCCCCCCCTGTACCCTACCCCATAAATTTAAAAAAAATTGACAAAAAATCCTTTAAATTACTATTCATTAAAAGTCATCAAATTTCACGGTGATGGGTCAAAAATGAGAGTGCTAGGACAAAAAAAACAAAGGGGGTGCGCCAAACGCCCCCCCCCCAGCCTGTTTAGGGTTAACTATCTTTCTATCTATTTATCTCACAATGATACAAAATGTGCACGCTCTCACGCAAAAATCTACTTCTTTCATACTAAAGCTATTAGAAAAAAACTAACTATCTATCCATCTATCTTTCTATCTATTAATCAACCTATCTATCTATCTATCTATCTATCTATCTATCTATCTATCTATCTATCTATCTATCTATCTATCTATCTATCTATCTATCTATCTATCACTATATATATATATATATATATATATATATATTTATTTATATATATATATTACGTAGTTAAGCAATCACAATATAGGTATGACAGAGTTATATATATCTACGTTCATTAAATGTGTTAATCGCAATACATGAATTACATATTTTTACTAATGGGCACATTTAGCTATAATGTACAACGTAATTTACTATGGGCCTCTATATTTGCTACATCTATCTATCTATCTATCTGTTTACCATGACTTGGCGCAGACTGGACAAATGTTTTTTCATGTTCATATCTGTAAATTACACTGCATGGATGAATTCATATTTACGTATTTAACCTTCAGTTCTTAATTATATTTAAACCAGTAAACATTGGAGGTATAAACAAACATTGGAGGTATAAACAAACATTGGAGGTATAAACAAACATTGGAGGTATAAACAAACATTGCATATTCTTTAAAAAAGTGAAATTTAATATTATCATTATTATATTACTTAGTTGAATAAATAGGTTTTAACATTTGTTTATCAATGATTAATAATCCGTTAAACAAAGATGTTTAGTAACACTTTTAGCTTTCCGATGTTGCTTTTCAAGTCTCCATTACCCCTGCTGTGCATCAAAAAAATGTCGCGGATTCGTCTTAATACATTTTTCATAAATTAATTCAAACCTGCTGCTAGTTTATAGCTGCAGTCTCCATTCTCAACCGCTACCCCTGCTTTTTTCTCCAAAGACTATATCATTGATAATTGAGTTCTGAGAAGAAAAAAAAAATAGGCTTTTAGGAATATCTTTAAAAAAGGAATTGAGTTTTTGCCACAAACTCTTATTTTCTCATCTCTAGAGCTTTACAACCTAATGTAGTAGACCCTTCATATTTCAAACTATGAATTATGTTGGACTAAATAATCTAAGTTTGAAATATCAAAGGTTTACACCTTATGGTTGCAAAGATATACGGATTATAAATTTAAGTTTGTGGCAAAAACTCAGTTTCTTTTAGAACTTAATTCCGTAACCGTTCTCCAATAAAGTAGAAAGAATCTGCACCGAGAAAAGTTTGCCAAACCAATTGAATAATTTTTTCTTCAAAATGTCACATCTTGCTTCACTAGAAACTTCAAGTACCGGGCCGGATTTAAATCCGCTAGAGCAAGCTGTACAGCCAGTAAAAATATAAGGCAAAACAAAACAGTACGCCAGTCGCCAAATCCCCTTCTAGTGAACCATAGTGATCAATCAATGAAAATGAAAATGAATCGATTATAATAATAAACTCAATATAATGAGTTTCTTTGTTGCAACACACACATATTAGTTAATAGGTTTCAAGAAACCTTGGAAAGCCGGTTTCTTATTAAATAATAACAATTTCCTTTCCCGAAAGCATGTTTCGCCATGAATATTTTAAACATTGCGAGTTAAAGAAATCTCGACGTTAAAAAATTGGTTTATTTTAGAAAGTTCAACAGTTGCATTTTGAAGGAAATTTTTTTAAAGTCAACTCGATATCGGTTCTTTTATAATGTTTTGAATAATATTTCGTTGATATATTATCTCGATATATATTTGGCTGTGTTTGCATTAATGTATTTATATATTTACACATTTAAATAAAGAATGTGAATGTACCTTTCCTATTGCAGTCGTGATTCACTGTTTTTTGAAGGAAAGTTCACTTTTATTTATATTTATATGTATATTTTGCTTGTCTGTATGTTTGTCTGTTTTGGTGTTCGTTTGCTATCTAAAAACGTCAAACGCAAACTTTTCATTTAATTTAATTTTTATTGGTTTAAAGTGGGATATTTTGGAGACATCTTTAAATTAAGTGTCGGGCATTGTTTATTATCCTTTGTAGATTTTCTTTTCAAAACCGTAACATAGGCAACGTGGATTTAACGGTTCTGTCAATATTTCAGAAAGCTGTGACTTTCGATCACAATTTGACCCATTAAACATAATTTTTTAGCCTTTTTTCTTAAATACTTTTTTGTTGGCATTTGAATGAAAATGTATAAAATAAACAAATTCGTAAAATAAATGATTATTGAATTAAAGACCAAAACACGTTTGATTTTAAATAGAAGAAACCGAATGCTGCTCACTCTGGTTAGTCCGGTGTGAGGCAACCCCATTAAGAAAGTTGTTTGAAAATAATTTGTAAATGAAGTTCTAAAATTCCTTAAACTAAAAGGTAAAGGAATCCAAAGCCAAGGACTTTATCGCAAGTGACATTTTTTCTTGGGACTTGCAAAAATATCTGACATAGTTTTGTAAAATTCTGCAAAATCCTACCTCCTTAGAATTGGCATATTTAACCCTTTGAAAATTTTAACTCCGATAGAAGATCAGATTAAATGAAGAGATCAATACGAATGATCGAAGAAATGATCGGCCGTTTTTAGACCACTATACTATTTCGAACTTAAAATTCGGTGAGTTCAAATAATATAAGTTTAAATCATCAGATTGCAAAGATATAGGAGTAAGACCATTTTATTTTGTGGTAAAAACTTCGTTTCTTTGAAACACAAATTTATGATGACCTAATTCCAAAATTGAAAACTTTTTTTCAGATTTTGATTATTTAATTGATTATCTAATTGATTATCTAATTGATTATCTAATTGATTATCTAATTGATTATCTAATTAATTATCTAATTGATTATCTAATTGATTATCTAATATGCAAGATTAAAGCTAAATCATGAAACTAATCTATTCCAAGATTTCTCTACTTTTCTTCATTGCTGAAGGTAAAAAATTGTTTACTTAAGTTTATTTAAAAGTATTTTTTGTTACGAAAGTATATGAAAAATTATATTTGTACTGTAAAATATACGTTGTTTGCTCTTGTTTGTACTCATGTATTTTTAATATTATTTTATTTCAATTCAGCCCCTTTTTCAAAGCTACGCATGCATTTATACAGCAGAGAAAAGCAAAAAATGCACAAAATTTGTCCAGAAGAAGTTTTCAAAATTTTATTTACTCCGCAATTCCTTTAATATTCTTTATTTTATCTAATTCATGGTCTGTTGCATTACTTTAGTTGCGCCGTTATAAAACAATTACAGGATAATAGTGTTTACACACATTTTATTTTATATAAAACCAATTCTATAAAAATATTATATTATGTCTGGTAACATTAAAAGAAATATTTTTCTTTGCGTGTGGTATTTTCTACACGCTTATACATACATATTCATAACCAGATGTTTTTTAAAGGGACTGTAAGCATAATTTCATATGACCCTTCCTGCAAAGATGACAATGCCCTACTAACGGTATCCTTCAAATCTTTGTCTGATCAATTATGAATTAGTTATCAATGTTTATAATTTTAAAAACAGAAGCTAAATGGGTCAGAAAGTCGGATATTGAAAAAATGAAGTTTACAGGCTAAAATCAGTGACAAATGGTAAGAACATTTGATATTTTCCCTGAAAAAGTATTTTACACCATAAAAGTACAAATTTGACTTCAATAAACTTGTACACTGTACAAGATGTAGCACATATTTGCATAAATAAACGGCATGGTACAGTATGCATGGTACTGAAAGGAATGAAGTTCATTGCAACTAAGGATGTTTACATTCTTCTCAGAATTGCAGTACACTTTTTTGTAAACAAAGATTCAGGGGTTCTTGGTGTATGGTGTCTATGTACAGTGTATGGGTTCAGTACTGGTACCCCTGAACCCTGGTGTTTAACCTTGTCTATGTACAGTGTATGGGTACAGTGCTGGAGCCCCGGAACCCTGGAGTAAAACCTTGTTTACGGACAGTGCATGGGTACAGTACTGGAGCCCCGGAACCCGGATGTATAACATTGTTTATGTACAGTGTATGGGTACAGTACTGGAGCCCCGGAACCCTGATATATAACCTTGTTTATGTACAGTGTATGGGTACAGTACTGGAGCCCAGGAACCCTGATATATAACCTTGTTTATGTACAGTGTGTGGGTACAGTACTGGAGCCCCGGAACCCGGATGTATAACCTTGTGTAAGTACATTGTACTGTGTATGGGTACAGTACTGGCGATTCGGAACCCTGGTATATAACCTTGGTTATGTACAGTGTATGGGTACAGTACTGAAGCCCCGGAATCCTGGTGTTTAACCTCCTCTATGTAAAGTGTATGGGTACAGTACAAGGAGTATGAAATAAAAGGGAGATACAACTGACGCGGCCCGCCCAACCATATGATTATAAATGCTTTGCAGACGGTACTCCATTTGTATCAGAAATATTTGTCTGATGTACAATAACCGCGTTTACAATAACCCATTCTGAATATTTCTTATATGCATGCATAATCAAATAGATTATCAAGTACAATAGGTGGCAACAGAGAAATTAACCAATTATACACAACGTCACAAGTGTCAAATATAACAAGGAAAACAAAATTTTCTCACATTATTTGACATGTTTAATCAAGATTTAAAAACGTGTAAAAACAGAAAATAAAGAACACATAAAATTCATTTATTTTACTGTAAGATAGGTACTTTATTCTAAAATTATCACAATTATTAATAATTTTGTCGGACACAAAAACTAAACTGACACTTGTGACGTCAGAATACAATTTTACTGAGAGTGTACATATTCTACGTTGCCATCTATTGTACTAGAATCTATTTGTGCATTATCATATGGTAGGGAGGGCAGAGTCATTTGTATCTCCCTTCTATTTCATACACCTTGGTACAGTACTAGAGCTGCGGAACCCGGACATATAACCTTGTCTATGTAAAGTGTATGGGTACAGTACTAGAGCCTCGGAACCCTGGTTTATAACCTTGTCTATGTAAAGTGTATGGGTACAGTACTAGAGCCCCGGAACCCAGATATATAAACTTGTTTATGTACAGTGTATGGGTACAGTACTAGAGCCCTGGAACCTGGATGTATAACCTTGTTTATGTACAATGTATGGGTACAGTACTGGAGCCCCGGAACCTGGATGTATAACATTGTTTATGTACAATGTATGGGTACAGTACTGGAGCCCCGGAACCTGGATGTATAACATTGTTTATGTACAGTGTAAGGGTACAGTATTGGAGCCCCGGAACCCGGATGTATAACACTGTTTATGTAGTGTATGGATACAGTACTGGAGCCCCGGAACCCGGATGTATAACTTTGGAACCAGGGCATGGGAATCCACCCAGGAAACCATTAAATCATGGTACTAAAAATTTGTAAAATGGTTTTTTAACAAATTTTAATCCGTAAATTATTGATAAACCTGAAAAAAACATGTTTTTTGATAAAAGTTTGAGTATTGTCGATTCAAAATATTAGACAAAGCAAGAAAAACAAAGAAGTCACGAAAGGTAAACCTTTTTTTAAAAAAACAATCAAGGTAAATATATAATTCTAAATTTTAAAATTGTTTTTTCTAAACATTTACTTCTAAGTCGAATTCTGAGAGAATTGAAGAAATATGGAAAAATTAAACACCCAAAACTATCCATTAGCTATGCAAAAACTATCCATAAGCTATGCAAAAACTATCCATAAGCTATGCAAAAACGATCCATAAGCTATGCAAAAACGATCCATAAGCTATGCAAAGACGATCCATAAGCTATGCAAAAACGATCCATAAGCTATGCAAAAACGATCCATAAACTATGCAAAAAACGATTGTTGCGACGATCGTTCTGGGATAGTTTTTAAATTTTTTTTACGATTAGAAACATATCAAAGCTTAATAAAATCAAGTTTTAACAAGATGCAGTTTCAAATCTTGGAAATTTTAGTATTTTTTTTAACACAATGTGGAATAGGGTGACGATTTGTAAGACTTGAGTTATGATTTTAATTAGACTATTAAACATGAAACACAATAATTGTAAAATGTGCAGTGTACACAGACGCAATTCAAGTTGACTCAAGCTGGTCAAATTATCTGCTTTAAAATATCATCAAATGCGCATAATGTAGATCGTTTTTCTAAAGAGTGTACATAAAAAAGGGTTCCCACTTACGTTATGAATTCGATCTCTCAGTGGCAATAAAGTCTTGTGAATTCATTGATTAAAATGAAACTAGTCCAGGCAAAAAATGATTTAGTAGTAGATGTTTTTGGACATCTGGCACTCGGCATTGCAAATTGCAGATGGCTAGCTGGATATTAGACAGTAGAGACTATATCAACCTTCTACACTCTATCTGCGTTCATCTCCTTTTTTTCAGGGTTGGCAGGGCAGAGATTATACTGTTATCTTCATCTAGTTGGCTTTTATTCAAGTTGCTTGATTTTAAGGTTTCAGTCACTAATAAAATATCTTTATCACTTTATCTGGACACCTTATTTTTCTATGGATTGGGTCAGAAATAACAGAAATAAGGTTCCTTTCACTCCCTTCTAAATGCAGAGACAAATAGCGCCACGGATTCAAACTTCTTCTTTTGGCGAATATAAATAAAGACTTTATGATTAAAATTTTACACGCCATGACAATCTGTATCCGGCTTGAAAACCTTTTTGATACTTTAAGCATGCCGGCAAATAGAAACTGCTGAATGAAGCCACCTCTTGGACTTTTTAAGCCACTTTTTTGATGCACACTCCATCTTTGTTAAATGCAATTCCTTATTTGTATGTCTATGATTAATAGAAATATTCAGAGCTAAATATACGTAGATTTATATAAAACTAGAGATAAATGGTAGGTGGGAACCTTTTTTAAAGTACACCCTTTTATTTCACAGTTTTCTGGGTCTTTCTAAATGGTTTGTGGTTGCAAAATCGTATCAAATACCATATCATAATTTAAACTTTTCATCTAATATGCCTGTCCATTCGATCGTTTTCTCAATGTAGAATTTACATTTATATTGCTAAATTTGGTTTATTGATTTGTATTAGAGATAATCAAGAAAACCCCTACCATCTACAGGTAAATTAATTTTTAGCATTAAAAATGATCAACAAAATTTAAGTCTTCACTAAAAATTCGGTTAAAATAACAATTTCAAATGATATCTACAAAGATATAGATGTAAGTGTAATTTTTTTTTTAACTTTAACTTTTTACACAGCATTCAAGAGGTATTTACACTGAGATCAGTCAAAGGTTTGTACAGGGTACAGTTGTGAATCCAGGACTTACCTCTTTATATAGAAGATCTCCTGAAATTACGCTAACAGTCCCTTTCCTTCAATGATACAGTTTTGATTTATGAGAAAAAAAAGATTGAACATTTTCCTTTTTCTTTTTGTAGAAAGCGACAGATATTCTATAGAAAACTTCATTGAAATTTATAAAAATGATTACTCGCTTCAAACTCTAATTTTATAATCTAATATCTTTCCAACCTGATGTTTTTTTCCAGATCAAAAAGTCTTGTATCTTTAGATTGCACAGAGTAGTTAGTTTCCTAATAATAGGTTCTCTTTAAGGCAAAGATAATATATATATAGATACGCAGGCAGGTATAAATTTTGAGGTCTTGAGAAAATGTGCTATCAGCACCATCTCTGTCGTACGCATGGCATTTTATCCTCTGGATTGTTGCTAATTTATCACTTTGTTTATGCGTGATAACACTAAATGCGTACTATAGTATCAACAATGTATACTGCATATTGTACTTAATGAAACAAATTAATCAATGCAAATAAAACTGAGGTAGGAATTTGACTAGACAAAGTTTAAATGTGCAAGTTGTACTGAATGGCATACGTAAATTAACGCAATTTAAATAAAAATTATGACTATAAAAGTACATCGAGTCTAGGACAAATTACAACTGATCTGATCATAACATAAGCAAAACGCGTACTGTATGTTTGTGTTACCTTGAAATTTAATTTTATTGGTCAAACAGGTCCAGATAGCAACACTTGAACTATACAGGATGCAATACGCGTACTGTATGTTTATATAACACAAATGCGTATTTCCTACAGATAGCAGCAAGGGGAGAAAGGAATATAGAAAGTAATCAATTTGCTATAGATGTCTCTCCTTGCACATTTTCTCAGAGGTTCAAAAATTAGTTGTCTGCTACAAGCAATTTAGGAAGGAGGTTTATACCTGCCTGCATATCTATATATATATTATCTTTGCTTTAAGGTTAAAGAACTAGGAACTAGGCTTGAAATAATATTAAAAGGGAGCGGATGGTTGATTGTTGAAACGTTTAGAGGATTTATTATTCAGGTAATTATATCCTATTTCAAATTTATTCACAGCAATAAGTAAATTTGGAATAGTCCTAGTAGAACCCACTTTGATGCTTGGGGAACCTGAAGTAGAACCACGTGAACGTTTTTAGCTTGGTTGAAAATTCTATCTTGAGTAGGTTGACTTTTCTAGTGACAGTTTATTTTTCAGGCAAAGCTGGGTTCCCGAATTAGCTGAACAAATATATTCAAATTGACATGTACTGTATTCTGTACCTAAGCGCCAAAAAATTCACAAAAAAGTTTTCGGAAATAAAGTCCTAAATTTTGGCGTTTAAAAAGCCCTGTCCCAAAAAAAGTTCTTCAAATCAAAAGTCTCTTGATATCCTACGATTTAGGGGGGAAAAACTCGGACTTTGTTACAAAGATTTGTACTGTTACAAATGTTTTTGTATTTGCTTGTTACAAGGTTCGCCAGAACTCAGATGATGCAATAATTGGCAGCTTTGACATCAATTCAAGTTCATCAGCTCAGTATGGAGCTTGCTCTTTACCTCAGGTTTGACATAATTTATATTTTCCCTTACTTTAAGGGAAAGACTAATTAAGATTCACTTGATACCAATAAAGCATTTTTATTGTCATTAAATAATTGTAAAAAAGGTTTCTTCTGCTGACCATCCCATCCGGTGAAATTAAACAGATCTTACCTAGAAATTATGCAAGTAAATGGTATCAAATGAATCCTAAAATGTTTCTCTAGTTTACTGCACTCAAATATGTAACCTAGCCAGTCTCTCCCTTTAAATAGTAATTTAACTATGTTTAGAATACTGTTACTCATCTTAGTTCTGATGACAAGACTTCAGTGAGTGTAATTTGGAACTCTCCGAGAAATTTCCATGGTCAGGTATATTGAAGGATTTAAAAAAAAAATATTGAAAAATGTATTATTTACTCTCAGAAACTGGAAATAAAAATCCTCAAGGGATTCAATTTAAATTGTCAAGGAATCAACATTCCTTTTTAAAAAGCTGGTTTTAACATGGACCTGCAGTAAGTTTTTAGATTAGCAGAAATTACTGAAAATTTGTGCAATGAACAACTTTCAAAAACTTAAGGTTGCTCAAAAATTTCTTTTAATATTAACAAAAAATATGTTGCTTTTAATTAATTATCAAAAAAATGGTATGATCAATTCCCTTCCAAGGTTGATCACCATTTGTATCAACTTATAACTTTGTGAGAGGTTTGACAATTATTTTCTTGTTAAAATATTTTCAAATGCAGGTTTATGTTACAGCATCGGTGGTACAAGACTACAATAACTACTGGGTCGATTTCAGGCAATGGAGCAGTTACAAATAATTTGGTTTTTCAAATTATGAGTAATGGACCAACTACAGTGAGACCCATAAAGCTCTGGAATAGAAAGACGATATTTAAGCAATCTTCTGAGTATTTGATGCTGGTTTTAAGCAAATAGTTTCAGTAGCGTAAAAACCCAACTTATTCTGTTTTAATTGCACACTTGCTGTATTTGATGTTTGTTGAAACTATATGATATTGATCCTTTAGTCTAACGGTCGTCTTCTCATTCCCCAGTTTAATGGGTTTCAAGCTGTAACAGCCTTAAAAACATCAATGACAAGATCAGCACAGTCTGATATGTGAAGAAAAATATGTAAATGCATTTAAAGAATTAAATTTTCTTACTTCAATTCTCACTGGAAAATTTATTTTAGAATTTTCACTAAAGGAATTGAGTTTTTGCCACAAACTCTGATTTTTTAATCCTTATATCTTTGCAACACAATGGCGCAGACCTTAGATATTTAAAACTATGAATTCTGTTAGATCAAATATTCTAAGTTTACACCATCAAATTGAAAAAATGTAGGAATTAGAAAATTTGGGTTTGTAAAAAAAAACTCAATTCCTTTGGAAACATGAATGATTTTTCAGAATTTCTAGTTAAATAATATCCGAAAGGGGGAAAACTCTTTTGATGTTAATTTTTTTTCTTGAGAGCATCAAAAATCAGTACTTCAGCTTTTAAGCTTTAATCTCGCGTGATCAATTGACCATTTCACACAGATCAGATATCATTGATATTAAAAAGACAACAGAGCCAGAACCAGAACCAGAACCAGAACAAGAAACAGAACCAGAACCTGAACCTGAAACAGATGAAAGAGCTAAGCTGGAATCCAAAATTAAACCAAAACATGTCATTTATGATGGTTGCTTTGAAACAAAGGTATAATTAAGCATAAAATTTCCTGATAAATTGTTAATCTGGAATGTTTGATCTCTATATCAAATGTGGGCACTTTTATAGTTGAGATTGAATGCTTGATCCTTCAATTAAAACTTTCCCCACAGATCAAAGAGAAATTAAATTAATCTGCATAAGATGGAGATTAATGCTTGATTCAAAACACAAAAGTTTTGTCATCCTTTTTAATCTGAAACTTTAAACTACAAGTTGAAACTTTTTTTTAAATTAAAACTTTAAATTTTAAAACAAGTGTTTTTAGGCTTTTTTGCCTACTAAATATCGTTAAAATCTAGTAGATACAATACCAACAAATGGNACGGAATATTCGAAAATGTGCTCGGTCTCCTTTTCAAATATTTTTAATAAAGTTAAAATTATAATTTTATTTTTTACGTTTTATTATACGACAGTATAGATAAAATTTCACATTTTCAATGAAAGAATTGAGTATTTTTAAAACTAAAAGACGAAACAAAGATTTAAAATATTTTCGAAAATCTTTTGAAAAGGGACTGATTATATTTCGAGTACATTTTAAAGGTTAAAACGGCATTTTAGAGAGAAATGTTTCATCTACGACTCCCCATACCAACTTGAAGCACTTTTGAACAAAAACAATGATGTTCAGTAGGCTAGTAGGCTAAACACCCTGTATGTATATTATTGATGGAATACTTGACTCTGATTCAAGTAACATTTCCATGCAGAAATGACAATGCCCAAATCACAACGATACCCTTAAAAGCTTTGTCTGATCAAGTATGCATTAGATGTCAATATTATAATTTTGAAAACAGAGTATTTTCAGTTGTGATTTTTCCTAAAATCTGCAGGAATTATCAGAATTTGAACCTAGAAAAACGATAGTAAATTCCGCATTATTAATCAGATGAATTCAAAGGGTACCGTTTGTGAATCGAGTATTGCCAGCTTTGCATGAAGAGTCACATGGAATTACAAAGAATAAAAATTGTATAGGGCTGCTTCGGATATCCTGCTCTATGTGAGGTAACTGAGGACTGCCAAGTTGTTGCATCATGGAGGCAGGTAACAACAACAACAACAACAACAACAAACAGTCTAAAGAAATGTGTTGTTAGAGATTTTTAATTGTAGAATAAGAGAGAATGGGGGCGTTCGGTTTTTTAAATTTATTCGTTATCGTTCAATGTTTCATTTTTTTCAGTCGTAGAACAAATTTTAATTTTTTCTTTTTCAGAATTATTATCCAATTTCCATCTATTTCGTTATTTTTCTAACTGAACGAACAATTGTTCAGTAAAATTGTTCGTTAAATGAAATTGTTTGCTCGGTAAAAGATCATGTTTTCCAAAGGTTGTTATAAAAAATCGTTCATTCAGGAAAATAAATGATTGCTTTTTAAAAAGTTTGTCAGAAAAAAATCGTTCATTCGAAGTAAAATACGTTAGTTTTTTTTAAGTTCGTTCAAGATAATTGTTCGTCTAGTAAAAAAAAAACAATATAGTTGTTTTAAAGTTTGTTAGAAACATTTTTGTGTTCAGTAAAAAACTGTTTATTTTTTCAAGCTTGTTAGAATGACCGATTTAGATATTGTTCATTAATGGTCTGATTCTTCCAGAAAATGTGAATAATAAAAAACGATTGTTTACTAATTTCTCTCAACGATACATTTGGTTCCTTCATAATCTTTCATTTTTCGTTCACAAAAAATTTCGTTCATTTTTAAAAATATAGTTCATTTACAAAAACGATGCCCATCTCTAGAGTGCATGTACAAACATGATCAAATAAAAGGTTATTCAAATACAGGGTGTCCCACGAAACATGACAATAGCAAGACGACTTGAAAGTCGTCTTTGGTATTTGAATTTATTTTTGACATTTAGTCTTCTATCTACTTTAACATGTATGATTCTTGAAACAATTATCACATAATTCTCCTAGCCCTGGCATTTCCAAAAAGTGGTCTGCACAGGGTTCAGTCATGTGTTTGATGTCTATTCAGAACCAATAGAAATAGTATGGCGGTAACATCTATCTTTCTATCTATCCCATTATCCAATCAGAGTTATGAATCCTTTAATCAGCGCTATCAGTAAATGGAATTATTTACTTCTACTGAAACAATAGTATGTATATGTCCATGTATTTTATGTACTATTTCTAGACTGAAGGAAGTGTTAAACTGGAAGCTAGTTGGAATACAGGAACAGGTTCAGGTGAACTACTGCTGTACAGTGTAACTAATTAACAGTTTTACTCCGCACATAGGTTACTTAATCTCTGGGCAAAATTAGTCATTGAAAAGTCATAAGAATTAAGATTTAAATTGATGCATTTTGAATGTGATCATCTGCTGGCATTATGCACGCAGAACACTATAGGCTTTCAGGGCGCATTGCACAAATCGCACCCATCTTCTATTTCAACTTTTAACATTATCTTTTTGTACAATATAAAACAATAACAAAAAAGTTCGTAGGTTTAAAAATATTTAAACGTAAATTTTCAAAAAGTGAGATTCTTTGTAGACAATTTTTTGTAATTTTAAGCATCCATAAAACCTTCCCTGGTGTCATGTGAGTTGCCTCAAAAAATGTGTACCCGTCCGGTTCAGCTGTTTTGACTTGTATTCGATACAAACGGACAGACAAAAAAGTGTATATATGATACAAGCATAAGAAGCCTATATTTGTTTTGCATGATTGTCTTGGTTGTGTTTCTAACCCGAACCCTGACTGCATTATATCCATATGTTCTAAATGTTTTAAATCCTTTTTACACAGCTTTTTTTAATAGTTTAAGTTAAATATTATATAATCTAATGTATTAATGAGCTAGGTAATCAATTTCATAAGACATATATTTTTCTTCAAACAGAGTAGTCAAGAATTTACCCATTTTTTGTGTAAACCTTTGATATTTTTGATCTAACAGAATTATTAGTTTGAAATATATAAGGTCTAAGACATTGGGTTGCAAAGATATATATGGATGAGAACATCAAAGTTTGTTGCAAAAACACAATTCCTTTGTCATTTTGATATTATAGATAAAGGTGTTGGTCGGAGTAATTACCAGTTACCTGTCCATCAAGGGGTCAGCCTACAAGAAACCAGTTTATTAGATGGACAAATAAGCTATTGCAAGGAACCAAAGCTAATAATGTTTTTTTTTTCATTTTTAAGTTTTAAATTTTCATATTTTGATATTAAAGAGACTGTATGTCGTCATTTAATGCTACCCTCCATTTAAAGAGTGGCTTGATTTCCAACGGTACCCTAAAAACCTTTGAAAGATCAAGAATGAAGGAATGAGATATTCATGTTTATAACTTTGAAAATTGATTGGTACTCTTGTAGCTTCTTTGAAAAATACACCTATCTATTTTTGATACCTTTGTTTCGATGGAGATAATTGTTGGAATTCGGACATGGCCCTCTTTAAACACTTTTAATTTCAATAAGATATATGAATATCATTTATTCTCAGAAAAATTAGAACCAAGTAAATTTATTTGTTCAAAAATCCCAAGGGGGTTTAAATTTCTGTTTTTAATTTTTCTGAGAGTGAATGACATCAGTAAAGAGCTGATTTTCGCCTGGGCCTGCATAAATAAGCTCTAAGATTAACAGAGGCCGAATTTAAAGAATTTGATCCGCGTCAAAAATTTAAGACGGAGCTTAAACATGGTTGGTTCCTCTTGAAATTGTATTCAGTGGTTCGAGATTTGAGCCGGCGCTCAATTGGAACCGGTTTTTGGGGGTTCAGAGACGCGGTTTAAATTCTCCGAATTCTGCATCAAGATTCCATGAAAGTTGTTCCATACCAAAAAACCAGGAACCTGCATTTTAATAAGCTTTGTTGATAAGATTGAAGCGGAGAACGTTCAGGTTGGGTTTACTCCAGTTCCTGAACCATCCAAACAGTTCTTCTTTGATCTGGAAAAGTAAGTTAACAATTTTAAGAAAAAATTATATTGTGCTTTTTTGTACCTTACTGACAAATGACAATATAACTTGTTAAATTTCCAACATTTAAAAACTTTATTCGTAAAACTTTTCTTCAATAAACCATTTTACAAATGTTATCCATATATAAAAAAATACAAGGGAAAAGCTATCAACAAACCAACGATTTAAAACGATGGGTTTTTGCAAACATCATCTCTGAGGGTCATGTAGGTTGTGATTGAAGTATTTAAGTATTTCCTTTGAGCTCGCTTTGTTCTCGAAATGAACACCTTTCTGTCTTTCTTAAAGGGTAACTTTATTTTGGATTTTTTGGTTTTTTTCCTAACCAAATAAGTCAATAAAGAGGATAATACCAGTTCAGTAGATCAGGTGAAAAAAAAATATTCTACTAAAAATTCCACAATTTGAGTTAATTTTCCACCTCAAAAAAAATGTTTGTAATTGATTATATTTGATATTTATGGATATTTTCTTGTTTAGAAACAATTACCACATTCTGTTAGCAAGTGGGGCGTACACAGGGAAACTAAACTTCCATGAGAAAAGATATATTACATCAAGTAAACCAGTCAGTTTCCAGGTTAATCGTATTCAAAAACAAGATTAAATACATAAATACATTTTCCTTAAAGGATCGAATTGAATAACATTTTATTCTAAAATAATTATGCATGGAATAAATCAATTTTTTATTTATACCCTTAAAATTATATATATATATATTTATTTCAGTTTTTAACTTCACATTTTTTATTAAAAAAGAATTATACTAAACATAATGTTTCACGCCTATCATGACGATCCTCAGTAGTTACAATTCTTTGAAAGAGGATTTGAAATCATTAATTTTTTATCAAATGATAATCTTTTTAAATGTGTTTAGTCAAATTCACAGTTGCGGAATAGGTCGCGTTTCTTGATTCAAATACATGGATCTGGAATGGTTGTGGCTTGGTTAGGATTTGCTGGGATAGGGATCATAATGGCGAGGTAGTTTTTATTTATTTTCATTGTTTATTTTTCAAAATCTGTTTATTAAAGCANCCCCCCCCTGAAGTTTTTTTTACATAACTGAAAAAGTATTGGTCTGAGGCTGTTGAAATTTTCTGACTTTTCCTAAATACCCAAAAATAATAAAAAAATTACACATCAGGCTATTTAAAATTTTGCACAAATTTTTGCATATTTGAAATGGCATGGTCAATGGCTTTTCAAAAATGTTTATTTTTTCACTTTTTGGACAATATTTTTGCAAACATTTCATTTCTACTTTATGATTGGATTTTGCAAATAAATTTAAATTTTTGCTGATTTGCAAATTTTTTTGGCAGATTCTAAAAAGTAGAGCACAAGAGCTTTCCAATGATGTATTTTTTGTCATATTTAGACATCAAACATGGGGTTTAAAGGGGGGTAAAATTTACCCACCAGCCAACATATTCTGGTTTTCAAGTACCCCAGCAGGGATAAGGTTAAGGCAAAAAAATGTTGTCTTGAATTTACTAAAAAATAATATTTCTATGACTACTACTCTTAATTGATCAAATAGAGCACTTTTAAGTACATTCAACTACATAATCGATTAGCTTTGTTTTCGAAAGTGCTAGTAAGGATGGGAAACATTCTGTTAATAACGGAAACAAAAAAGGGAAATAAAAAAAACTAACGAACGTGTTTTAAAATACAGCCGATTTTTGTTCATTTTTCTGTTTAAAATTGCATATAGTTAATCGAAAATAACAAAAAATTCAGTGTTTTATGTTTTTTTCATGTTGGAATATTTTTAAATGTCAAGAGTCGTTTCCTAAGTTTTTTTTACATATTTACATGGCAACGTTAAAAATTTCTGAACATAACACTGTTAAAAACATTGAGATCATTAACGAAAGATACAAAATACTGTTAAAAAACTTAACGTTCAGTTCTCAAAGCTACCTCACAAGTTCTGTTATTTTTATTAACCGGTAGCAAAATGTTGACTAAATTCTGAACGTACTGCAAGTCCTAGTTTTTTGCATAAAACGACAGGATTTGAATAGAATTTATATTTCAATTATTTTTAGATATTTTAAAGATACATGGATGAGAGGAGATTGTTGTGGCTTGGCACAGGAAAATTAGAAAATCTTTCGATAAAATTTGATTTAACGTCACAAATCCACATTAAATAATAAAAACCTAAGAATGATTAGGTTGGAGAGGAGCGCCGACCCTTACTTTATCCAACGACGGGTTGTCCTTTAACAATATAGTAGTCGTCGTTTATATCAATACAATGAAGACGACTTTAAATTTAATTTTTTTTATTTCTACCAAGCTTTCAAACAGCATGGATAATGGATATACATAAACATTGAAACAAAGAGAAGCTGTGAATTAACAGCTTCTCTTTGTATATAATTGTAAATATAAAAACTGACAAAATCTTGTTAGCAAGGGAAACTTAGTTAGAAATGTCGTCATTGCATTGTATTGATCTAACGCTGATCACTGTAGTAATAGTATAATAGTAATAGTAATAGTAAACATGTGATTTGTTCGCTAACATTTGTTCAATTTTGATTTTTTGATGAAACTACAGTGGTTTCTATGGCACAGGTTCCTCATGATGTCAACCTGGGGGCTTACAGTTGCCGCTTTCATTTGTATTGGTAAATATCTTATTTGTATTGGTAAATATTTCATTTGTACTGGTAAATATTTCATTTGTATTGATAAATATTTAATTTTTATGGGTAAATATTTCATTTGGTAGCTATTTTATTTATTTATTATTATTTTATTTAAAGTTAACTTGATAATTAATTACTTGAATAATGTTTGCATAGATATTAACTTCTAGTCTGTAATCTGAAACTGAAGAAAATGCATAGTTTTCTCAATGGTTAGGATCCGGATCCGGATCCGGATCCATTGAATCCGCAACATGTTGGCTCCCTGGATATCTGGATCCGGATCCATTGAATCCGCAACATGTTGGCTCCCTGGATATCTGGATCCGGATCCATTGAATCCGCAACATGTTGGCTCCCTGGATATCTGGATCCGGATCCATTGAATCCGCAACATGTTGGCTCCCTGGATATCTGGATCCGGATCCATTGCATCAGCAACATGTTGGCTCCCTGTATATCTGGATCCGGAATATATTTTAGTTGTAGATGTTGGGGGCTTTGATTACTCTCTACCATATAATAACCCACATCCCTTCTTAGGCCTCTTGGTCCTTGCATTAGGTAACTTGACTTTTTAAAAATTTGACTCTTTTTTAACACTTCATAAACCTTATATCTTGTCTTGCATGCAAAATGTTTAAATTATGTCCTTTGGCACATTCTTAAGTTTTTTTTATTCATCTAAGGTTGTTTCATTAAATATTTAATACATTTATTATCTTTTTTATGTGTTAGGTGCTTTCCCAAGGGCAACCCTCCAGGGTTTTATCCAAAGGGGCAACTTTCCAAATGAGCAATTTCTAGAATTTACATTTAAGGTTAGGTTAGACCTTCTGAGAAGCCGCAAGCTGCAGGGGCCGAGCGCTGTAGCTAGGATGGGCAAGGGGCCGAAAAGACTTGGAAGTTGCCGCTTCTAAAAATTGTACATTTGGGACGTTGTTCCTTGGGATAATAACCTAGCCTTGGGAAGTTGCCGCTTGGGAAAATGCCTTTAGGAAAGTACCAAACATCTTTATTTAGTGTCTATTCAACCGTTGGTTGCCTTGTTTCGTCCCTCTGCAGATACCTCCTATAGATGGGTCTTCAATTGGGCGCATTGGTTTATTGGTAACTCTACTCATGTTATAGGTAATCCACATTCAAATCCGTTCAATGACGGTACAAGAAATATGCTCACTGACGGTACATGAAATATGCTCACTGACGGTACATGAAATATGCTCACTGACGGTACAAGAAATATGCTCACTGACGGTACAAGAAATATGCTCACTGACGGTACATGAAATATGCTCACTGACGGTACAAGAAACTGCGAAATGACGGTACAAGAAATATGCTAAATGACTGTACAAGAAATATGCTAAATGACGATATTAGAAATATGCTAAATGACGGTACAAGAAATATGCTAAATGACGGTACAAGAAATATGCTAAATGACTGTACAAGAAATATGCTAAATGACGATATTAGAAATATGCTAAATGACGATATTAGAAATATGCTAAATGACTATATTAGAAATATGTTAAGACGGTACAAGAAATATACAGAAACTCAAATTTTAAATATTAGTAATGATGAAAACTTCAATTTTTCTTTTTTTAAATTAATGGGTTGCGCAAATTACGCAAAAACATTAACTTGGAATAAAACTTTTTCAGCCATTTTAACAATGTTTTTCGCGATTGGTCTGCCCAAGGCTGGTTTACCGACTGAGGTTACCTGGATGCTCGTGTTTTATGTAGGATGGTAAGTTTTTATCCAAAACATTAAAAAAGTAAATATAAAAATGGAATTTTAAACAACAGTTTAACTTTCAATATCAAATATCAAATATCAAATACTTGAAAACCCAGCTTTGCCCGGATACTAAAACCTTTCTCAAGATAAGTAAACCTACTTAACTTAGAATTCATAAACCATGTACTATAGTACATTTATATGGTTTTAATGAGTTCCCAAATCAAAATTTGAGGCAATTCGGTCCGGGGGTTCATAAGTTATGATCGGACATACTTAAAGAGACAAACAAAGATGATAGTTCATGAAACCCTGGACCGATTTGCCTCAAATTTTAAATTTGGAACTCCTTATAACTGGTAATGTTCTTAAATTCAAGTTTATTGTGTTGATTTTAATAGGGATAATTTAGTTTCCAGGCAAAGCTGGGTTCCCAAGGTAGTTAAACAACTTAAATATATAATAAGAAGAAAATACTTTACAAGAATCTTTCAAGTTTATGTCACGAAATAGCTTCAGATAAAAATTAAATAAGATTTGAAAAGGATTTTTTTTCTGCAACTTCTAATAAAAAATGTTCACACATCTATATTTTTGTTTAATAATTTAAGTTTTTCTTGAGGTATTTAGTGACTCATGTTGTTCTTTCGCTGAATATCTGCTGGGCCGACAACCTTCCCTCATCACGCAGTCAAATTTATCCTCTTTCAGGTCAGCACATCTAACAACTCAGTTTAAATTATCTAATCCCTATAGCTTTGCAACCTGTAGGTGTAAATGTAATCCTTTGATATTTTAAACGCAGACTATGTAATCGAACAAGTTGGAAATATCAAAGGTCTAATACATCGGGTTTAAAAGATATAGGGATTAAAAAATCATGATAAAATGATTTTTGATTTACCTGATATAATTTCCAACAGCATTTCAAAACCCCATAAAAAAGGATAAGATTTAGTTTTTAAAATGGTTTGGGCACATCAACTTAACTCTATATATTAAATTTATTCATAGTATAAACTTTTAAATGAAGGGTTTATAGGGACTGTACGCGGAATTTCAGACTTCAGAATATGTTATTTTCAAGGCCGGAAAATAAAGTGTTAATCTCCAAAAAATATATTTTTTTAACTTTTCAATCAATTCTTTATCTTTGATCGATCAATTCATCAGCTAAAGCTATTGTGTCTTCGCCACGAACTCTTATTTTCTATCAAATGTCGTGATCGAGTAATCTAAAGTTTACACCATCAGGTTGCAAAGATGTAGGGACTAAAAAATCATAGTTTGTTGCAAAGACTCAATTCCTTTGTTATTATATATTTTTCAATTAGATATTTTATCAACTGATTGGTTGATTGGTTGGTTGATTGTTTGATTGGCTGATTGTTTGATTGTTTGGTTGATTAATTAATTGATGTATTATTATTGTTAGGGCGTGGATCAGCTGAGATTGGTATTCTAGAAGAAAATGTTTATCTAGAGAAGGATAAACCTGGATCAGGGTGCAGAATATTTTGTTTAGCTCTACATCTTGTCATAGGAACTTCTCATACATTTTTACAATTTTGAAAGTGCAAGAGTTTTTTTTAAAGTTAAACCTTTTTGCAAAAGGAATTGAGTTTTTATAACAACCTCAAATTTTGTATATGCGTATCTGTGATTATTTGATCTTAAAGAAATTATAGTATCAAATATCTAAGGTCTGCGACAAAGCAAAGATAAAGTGGATAAAAAATCAGAGTTTGTGGTAAAGACTAATTTCCTTTGTTTACACTTTAATTGAAAACATAAACATTTTTGTAAAGCTATTAATATCAAACATTTGCTATTATTTACCTTGCTAAAGGAACTGCTGTCGGAAATTTAAGTGACCCTCTATTTTAAGAGTGGCATTTCCGATTTATAATGCTACTCTCGAAACCTTAATTTGATCAACAATGAGGCTCATTTTTTCAGGCTTAAAATTAGTCTAATTTTGATAATTTCTCAAACGTTTCTTTACTTCAGAGAGAATGTAGAAACCACAAAATATTCAGTTTTGCACAAAAAAAAAAACAATTTATACTTGATAAGACATTAACCTTTCAGGGTTACCGTTGTGAATCGAAAAGCCACTCTGTCAATGGAGAGTCACTTAAAAATACGTTTACATTCCCTTTAACCATTTTCTTGTATGAGATGTTTATGTATTGTAGTGGTGGTAATTATCCTTCTAATAGTTTATGCTGTTATAATGGCACCTGACAATATGCTTCTGGAGTTAGGACTTATCCATCAACAAGTTTAGATACTTCAAGACTTATTCATCAAGAAGTTTAGATGCTTCAGGACTTATTCGTCAACAAGTTTAGATACTTCAGGACCTATTCATCAACAAGTTTAGATACTTTAGGACTTATCCATCAACAAGTTTAGATACTTCAGGACTTATTCATCAACAATTTTAAATACTTCAGAACTTATCCATCAACAAGTTTAGATACTTCAGGACTTATCCATCAAAAAGTTTAGATACTTCAGAACTTATCCATTAACAAGTTCAGATGCTTCAGGACTTATTTATTAAAAAGTTTAGATACTTCAGGACTTATTCATCAACAAGTTTAGATACTTCAGAACTTATTCATCAACAAGTTCAGATATTTCAGGACTTATTCATCAACAAGTTTAGATACTTCAGGACTTATCCATCAACAAGTTTAGATACTTCAGAACTTATCCATTAACAAGTTCAGATGCTTCAGGACTTATTCATTAAAAAGTTTAGATACTTCAGAACTTATTCATCAACGAGTTTAGATACTTCAGAACTTATTCATCAACAAGTTTAGATACTTCAGAACTTATCCATCAACAAGATTGTTCAATAAACCATACTTCGTAAAACCAATTTGAACTATTATTTATATTTATTTAACAAATATATATTTATTAATATTATTCATGCACTGCTGAAGAAAAAAATAGGAATATTAAATTATCATGTAATAATCCAGAAAGTTTAAACATTTTTGTATATTTGCAATAGCATTTTCAATCTACTTTGCCTGCAGGGCACTTGGTGCCTTTCTTCTATATAGCAACATTTTTTGACATTTTTCTTCTCAATTGTAAAACTCAAAATTTTGCCGATTTTGTCAAGGCCAAATTTTACTCTGCCCATCCGTTGGGCCCTATCCGTTTACCAGTTTTTACGTTCATTGGATACAAACACACAGAAAGTGCTGTAGATCTATTTATATCGTTTTTAGATAAAAGTTAATGAAACTTGGAAGAATTCACTTTTTTTGTTTTACTATACTAAATTTGTACACACAGACAAGCAAGCCCACAGATTTCTTTGTCGAGCTGTAACTTGCTTTGACTCTGACTATGATTTGAGATCATAGCTACAAGGTTAGATTTCAGAACATAGTCAAAGCTCATTCATAAGTCAACATTTTGAGATTGGATTTAGTATGATTTCAGATCTAGTCAAAGTACAAGCTGTAATTTGTTTTATGAATCCAATCTAAGCTGCTCTGACTATGATTTGATGACAGCTGGTCTTCCTATCTGACAGCAAAAAATAAAATTTAGTGGGGCATTCATATTGTCTCGACCCCTTTAAAAAGTCGTCTTTGATTTTTGGCCTTAAAATTGTAAAATGATTGATAAATTAGATACAGAGCGTCCCATATCATATTAGACTTTCTCCAATCTTTAACGCCAAAATACACATATAATACTCGAAAAATCTAGCATTTTCTGCAAGAAAAAAATTCTATTAGCCTTATTAAATTTTTCAAAATGATTCATCTTCTGAAATTTTCTGATTTGTCCCCTAAATCGTAATTTAGACCCATTGACGCGGTCTAAATTGATGTGGGACACCTTGTAGATGGATAGACTAATAAAAACATAGATAGATAGATAGAGATAAAAGATGAAGAAAAAAAAGAGAATAACAGAAATAATAAAATCTATAAAAGGAAGTATCTGATAAAAAGGGTTATTTTTTGTTTTAAAAAAAAAATTTTTATTATTGAAAATAAAAATAAATATTCTTAAGAAAATTTTGATTTTTTATTTTAAAAAGTATTTTTTAGAAAATATTTTTTTTAATTTATTAGTTAAAAAATTAAAAAAATATCTTTTTTGAAAAAATATTATTGTTAGGTTTTTTTTTAAATCTTAGAAATATTTTCATTTTTCTGAATTTTCTGCATCTTGGCATATTATTTCTGGTCTCAATTTTCATGTTTTGCAATTTTAGTAGTTTTAATGTCTGCTTATTTGTACCCAAAATCATGGTGAATGCCTAAAAATGGCGAATAGTTTTTTCCCATTTGCTGTGATTTAGCTATGAAGTCGAAGCTAAATCCAGCCTCAGGTGTGATTTCCATCAGCGGATATTTAGCTATGATTTAGCTCCGACTTCAGATCAAACCTAATTGCTTCGATCTTGCTCTGATTTTGGACTAACGAATACAAAATCATAGCTAAGCTAGGAAGTCGGAGCTAAATCATAGCTATAGAACCGGACAAAGAAATCGAACTTAAGTCTTTGCCACTAATTCAATTTGAAATATCAAGATCTGTTTGAAATATCAAGATCTGTTTGAAATATCAAGATCTGTTTGAAATATCAGGATCTGTTTGAAATATCAAGATCTGTTTGAAATATCAAGATCTGTTTGAAATATCAAGATCTGTTTGAAATATCAAGATCTGTTTTTGATGTATTTTAAAAGAGTGAGAAAAATCTAACTGAAAATATTCAAATAGAGACAGGAAACACTTCAATGCAGTTTGTTATACGGTAATTAAAAATGATCAATAATCTGGAAGATATTGTCGATTTTCTAAGTCTAGAAATATTTAATACAGATAATTCCTTTCTGTTTGCAATTAAAAAGCCCAAATCACTTTTGTAGAGAAACCACAATCAAAAATAATTAGTTTTCTAAATGTTAAACATTGATATTGATATTGCCAATTTTGCCATTAAAAGATTTGAACACTGAACACTGTGAACAGTGCTTTCACATAAAAACATGAAAATTTGGCTAAGCAAATTTTTCTAGAAAATAATTTTATGTTATTTTATGCACATACATTCATTTCAAGGCACATAGAAAAAATAAAACAAAAAAAACAATTTCAATAAATATTGAAACTTTTCAAACTACGTTTTTTGCATTTGACAATTTTTTTAAAATTTAGTTTTGGAAATTGCAGCACACTATACATATATCTAAAAATTACTTTGATTGCCATTTTGAATCCTAAAAAATGTCATGATGAAGAAAAAGTAAAACATTATTTTTAACATGAAATAAAAACGGTAAATATTATATTATCCTCTTAATGCAGAATTTGTGATAAAATTGCACTTCAGGTGGTGCAAAATAGCATAGTTCTCTGTATACTGCAACGGGAAAGATCTACAAACTTTTTAATAGTTTTTACAATAGAGAATATCTCTGAGACCCATCAAAATGTGGAATATGAAGACGATAATTAAGCAATCTTTATTGCAAATAGTTTTACCAGTAGAAACCTGCATAATTACCGTATTCAAGTTCTTTGGACTGTTTAAAATCATAACTTGAGCCTTACATTAGTCTTTCTATTTCATTTTTAAACTAGTCTCACTGTCTATACAGCTTACATTAGTCTTTCTATTCCACTGTTAAACTGGTCTCACTGTCTATACAGCTTACATTAGTCTTTCTATTCCACTGTTAAACTGGTCTCACTGTCTATACAGCTTACATTAGTCTTTCTATTCCACTTTTAAACTGGTCTCACTGTCTATACAGCTTACTTAGTCTTTCTATTCCATTGTTAAACTGGCCTCACTGTCCATACAGCTTACATTAGTCTTTTTATTCCACTGTTATACTGGTCTCACTGTCTATACAGCTTACATTAGTCTTTTTATTCCACTGTTAAACTGGTCTCACTGTCTATACTGCAGCTTACATTAGTCTTTCTATTCCACTTTTAAACTTGTCTCACTGTCTATACAGCTTACATTAGTCTTTCTATTCCACTGTTATACTGGTCTCACTGTCTATACAGCTTACATTAGTCTTTCTATTCCACTGTTAAACTGGTCTCACTGTCTATACAGCTGGTTAAACCCTCAAAGGATGAGAATTTAATGACGACCTGAAACTCTTTAAATATAACAACCTGAAGATTTCATATTAAATGTTTTTGCAAATAAAGAAAAAAGTTTACAGTTGAAGAGGCCATGCATGCAGGAACAAAGGCTGAATAAATTCTGTACAGTCATCTTAGATGTCTCATCCTTTCTGGAAAACCCTGTGTTATACAGTGAGATTAATTTAACAATGGAATAGGAAGACGACTGGAAAATATAATTTTATTTAACTGCTTGTTACCCCTGAGAAGTTATTTCATTCCATTTTCCAAATTCTTCCAATTTCTAAGAATTCCCATTTTCACATTCTTTTGCAAGTTTAAGGGAATACTTCAAATCAAATCAAATCAAATCAAATCAAATCAAATCAAATCAAATCAAATCAAGTCAAATCAAATCAGATCAAATCAAATCAAATCAAATCAAATCAATTCAAATCAAATCAAATCAAATCAAATCAAATCAAATCAAATCAAATCAAATCAAATCAAATCAATGCAAATCAAATCAAATCAAATCAAATCAAATCAAATCAAATCAAATCAAATCAAATCAAATCAATTCAAATCAAATCAAATCAATTCAAATCAAATCAAATCAAATCAAATCAAATCAAATCAAATCAAATCAAATCAAATCAAATCAAATCAAATCAATTCAAATCAAATCAAATCAAATCAAATCAAATCAAATCAAATCATGCTATATGCAGGGTGTTCCACGAAACATGACAGCTGGTGAATAGTTTAAAATGTCTTCTTCCATAATATGTCAAGTTGTTTGTTACCAAAGAGAATAATAATAAATATTTTATGGCATCCGTATTATAGTAAAATTGATTTCTAAGTAAAATATATTAGAGTAAAGCTAAATAAACTGCCAAAAGTATTTAATATCGAATACAGCATATGGAAGAAGACATTCAAAACTATTCACCAACTGTCGTGTTTCGTGGGACACCCTGTACATAAAAAGTAACTTTATTTATACCAAGCTTTAAACTTATATTTATTAGTTTTCTATAATCACCATCCCGCACCATGATTTTGTATAATTTTCATAAGCAAACAAAAAAATCGAATAACCCAAGGTTATAATGCAAGGAAAGTTATTTCAGAGGTGTACGCATCTTCTGTACTGCAATGCACTGTCTCTGGGCGGAAATATAAACACAAGACGGATATCACAGCCTGACATGGGATCCATCTTTCACATAAAAAATCAATGAAATATTCTGGTCACAGGAAACTTTTTGGTAAATTATCAAAATTTTCAAAATTCAATTCTTTAATCCTCCTCGGATACTAAACGAACACTGATGCATCTATTCTTGTTTACAAATTCCGCCCAGAGAGAACTGGTTTTAATATGTACGCAGAGTATACGCAACTGCAATTAACTTTCCTTGCATTATAACCTTGCAATAACCAAAGCTAGACATATCCAAAGTGTTTATCAAGTTGCAAAGATACCAATAATTCGAAAATTAGAGTTCATGCAAAGTTTTCAGTTCCTTGTGCTGCAAAACTGGATTTTGTGATGCTAGTAAACGTGACAAATCCTTCCCCCTCATTTTTGTTATAAAAACGACATTTCTAGTAGATTTAAGCGCATTCAGACTACAGAGTATCTAACCATACTTTACGACCTTGATTTTCTGAGAACAATTCATTTAAGTTCTAATTCTAACATTTGATGTTTTCATATTTTAAGAATAACCAATTAAAAATGTTAGCTCTTCTTCTGGTGTTGGTTCAGTTGTTAAATCTAGGAACTGTATCAGCTGACTGTAGCAAGGAGGAAGAGCAGAATAGTTGGAATACAATACAATGGTTCATCAGGAATATGATTATTTTGATTTAGATATCCTTAAATGGACTGTAAGCGTACTTTCAAGTGACTCTCCATGCAAATATGGCAATGCCCAATTTACAACGGTACCCCTGAAGCTTATATCTGATCAAGTTTAAACTATATATATGTATGATTATAGTTTTAAAAACTAATTATTTTCTATTGTTGTCTCTGCCCATAAGTATCTTGCACATTTCTGCTGTATAGGAAAACATATTTTCTGGATTAAATACCTTTCAAGCTAGAAAACTAATGGTTTTAAGGGAACCGACGCCGTGAATGGGGGTCACTTGAAATTACGCTTATACTCCCTTTAAAGGCCAATGGATACAAGTAAATTCAAATATAAGGATGTCAAAGAATACTTTTATTCTTTGAACCAAGTTTCTCTTAGTTTGCCTCTTCAATAATAAGTTATCGTTATGAGTTTGACACAATTCCAAAACTTAATTGGGAAAGTTTTTATGATTTTAGTGATTTAGGTAACCTTTCTTTAAAGAATTGGAAGGCCCGATTCACAGCATTGGACTTGGACAATTATTCCTTTTAAATTTAAATTAGAAACCGGCACATTCAGAGTTTTAAATTCTATATGTCCAAGGCTTCAAAAAAGTGTAGTCGAGTTGGTGAGATAAACTAAAATCTTTTTAAATCTAAATATTTGTATTCAGTAAAAAGTTGAATTCATACATTATTGATTAAGATTTGTACGATTACATATACATTTTATGTTTGGTTTTTAAACATTTTCACTATTTTTATCAATTAAAAGGATTCAATACATTTTCTTTTTTTTATAGATTTTGTATATCATTATATGTCAGGCAGATTTTCGTTTTAGAATGCCAGTGTAGAGCCTGACAACAGCACTTTGATGAACTATTTGTAAAACATGCATAGTAGTTTCCCACTTTTTCAGTTGATTTAACTGGACATAACCGGCACTGCTTATCTTCGCAATATCCAAACATAGGGTTATCCATATTTGACGGGGGTAATGGATCAGATTTAGATATAGGACTGGTCTCGGATTCAGTGCCAGACTCCTCAGAATCACCGGGGTTAGGGTTAGGTTGGGTTTTAGGCTCTGGATCAGGTTCAGACTCGGAGTTTGCATGTTTATTATTCCTGTCCAGCTGAGGAATAGGGGATGATACTAACGATTGAGAGCGTGTCTTTCTCTTCTTTTGGGGGGTTAAAGTTGAGATTTCTTCAACACATGGCGGAATCACAATGGACAGGGGGCCTCTCACGGACCTCTCCTCAGATTGCGGAACTTTCAGGGGTCTCTCTCCGGACTGGGAGTTTCTCATAGGCCTCTCCTCGGACTGGGGGGCTCTCGTGACTCTTTATTCTTTTCCTCCTTCTCCTTCGGGTTCTTAAGGACTGAGACCATGGAGCTTGCAATTTTGAGAAATTGAAGTACTCAATACCTTCTCTGAACCACAGTTTTAGCTCCACCTCTACACCAGCTTGTAAACACTCCCTATATAATCCCAGAACTCGATGAGTAAAACTCATTGTCAAGTAGATAAACTAAAATCAAAGTGTTGCGACACTTCAAAGTTGTCGCGGTGAAGATATCTTATAAATAGCTCATAAAACTTGTCTAGATCTATGTGACAATGGTACCCTTAAACCTTTCTTTCTCCATTGCGTCTGAAGCAAGAAATACGCAAGTCACTTTTAAAGAGAAACCACAATTAAAAATAAACAGTTTTAAAAACGAAAACCTGGATATCTAATTTCTTAATTGATCTAATAAAACTTTTAAGTGTACCGTGTCAGTGTGAATCTACTGTTCCGATCAAATAATAAAGGGTCACTTAAACTAAGCTTAGAGTCCATCTAAGCAAAAAGTGTTTACTCTATGCACCGTTTATTTTCAATTCGTTAAAGTACGAAAAGAACCCATGCGTCAAAATGCACGAAATAAAAAATTGATGCTTAACTTTCATACAAATTCCTACATTATTCATTATATTTGTTCATTGCTACTTATTCTTTATTATGATATATTGGTATAGGAAGCAGGAAGGCAAATGTCTAAATATTTATGTTGGGTAGGATTATTTAATTATTATTCACTGAAACACACCAAATAGTAGGGTTTCCATTCGCAAAACTTTTGCGCAATTTTTGCGGAACGAAACGCAATATTTTTCTTTCTTTGCGCATCAATTTTGCGCGAAAAAAAAGCAACAATTTGCGCAATCATTCGCAAAAGTCATTTCGCGCAAAATTGCCCTATTCCGCTTTTGCGAAACTCAAGTTTTGCGCAATTCTGCAACAAGAGTTTTGCGCAAATCCGCAATTTCGTAAAAATCAAACGGTTGGTGACGGTGTGTAATCCTTGGAATTCAATTCTGGAAAAATCTTGTTTTGGAATGTCTTCCTATTGGTCACTTTTACATAATTGACCAATGACAATTAAGAAGAGTTCAAATATCACAACTTTCTCGACAATTTTAGTTTTGGGCATGCATATTTCCTAAAAGTGGATTCTTCAGGCATTGGTTACTTTCTTGCATTATTTTATACGAGATTAAAAAGATTTCAGAAACTTGATTAAAAAAATTTAAGAATACAATTCATACTTGATTAAGCAAAGCTTTTAAGGCCGGGTCACTTGAAATTATTTAATAGGATTAAAATATTGCCAAGTTTCACACTCTCTAATTTCTATTTTATTAATTTTGATCCCTTAATTTAAACTTTTTTGAAACTGGAAGTAACCAATTGAGTGTAGTATAATCGTTATCATACTCGTATGTAAATATTTTTTTTTGTATATGGAAAAAATCTTCAGTTGTTTAATTCTAAGCTTAGAATATCAGTTTTTGACAATGTGCCTAAAAAGTTACATTTTGCGTAAAACTTGCAGTTTTGCGCAAATTGCGCAAAACTAAAATTTCGTGTCATGCGCAACTTTCGCAAAAAATATTTCCGGTTTTACGCAAATTGCACAAAATAGATAGCGCAAAACCGCGCAAAACTCATTGCGTTTCATGCGCAAAAATAGCGCAAAAGTTCGCAAAAATAAAATTTGCGCGAAAATAGCGCAAATTTTGTGCAAAAGATTTAGCCATTTCGTGGAAACCCTAACTGAACTGTTGTAAAAAGAGAGATTATTACAAACTCTCTCATACCTGAATGTGGAAACCCTACCAAATAGGTAAAAAATACAAATTTGATATTGCAACGATCGAAGAGTATTTATCTATTATCTAGACGAACGGGATATTTGTCAAAATTCACGTATGTTTTCGTTCAAGAAAGACAAAAGCTGTTAACTTCATAATTGTTAACAAACTAAAAACAACCGTTAATGAAAAAAAGAAAGCAAAGTGTGTTTTGAAAAAACAACGAATTGTATTAAATATTTTGCTTAAAATCATAAACTTGATGTTTTTATGTCATCTTCTATTTTTTCCCGCTATTTTATTTATTGAAATAATTGTTAACGGCTTTAAAGATTTAAAAAATATCTTCCGTTGACGCTGCTAATAAAATTGAAAAAATACTGTTTACTAATGGAAAGTTCAGCGCATAGCTTTCAGAAAACGTTCTTAGCTGAGCGCGTAGCTTTCAGAAAAAGGATTCCGCCCTATGTAACACATCTCCGCACACTATAACCTTGTTGGAGTCCGCTCTATGTATAATGTAACACATTTTTTAAAATTATTTAATCATTTCATAATCCTTACAAAAATAAAAAGTATAAAACAAATTCTGCGATGAACTTATAATACAATACAAAATGTTGACTCTGTCAAGAAGTTACACCAAATGCATCTCTTCAAATTTTTTTATTAATTTATTTTATTAATTTATTTTATTAATTTCTTGTGGAGCAGCTTGGTGGATTGAACATAGATATATTAAAAAATACCTTTTTGTCATAAAATAAATATATTCAGATTTTTTACTAGCTTTTTAGGTTGGAGAATATTCTGAACACTGGAGAACTAAACCTTGTATTCGAAGATGTAAATAATCTGCAAACTATGAAAGAGGAAATATATTTTACAACAAAATGTTTTTTCATAACAACTCATCAAGTAAATATTGAATTGAATAAAAACTGTGATTTTTATTATATAATTTCATTAAAAGAATGGCTCGACCGATTCATGAATATTAATTACCCTTTGAACCATTATCTGGTTAATAATGTGGAAGAATTCCTTCATTGTTTCTGCAGAAATGCGCATATCAAGTTATAGAGAAACCACAGTCCTCCTGTAATTATTAATTTCTGACAGAAGATGATAAAAATCTCATTTATTCTTTATGAGAAGTTTTGAGGGCACCGAGAAAAACGTTATTTTTTCTAAAAAGTTTCTTATTAAGGTTACTGCAGCCCAAAAACTGATAAAACTAGGGTTTTCTCCTAAATATATTTTCGTTCTAAAATCTGAGAATTCAGTGACAACAGATTCTCCAGGAAAATATCTGAAGTGTTTAAGAGAAAGAACTTAAAAAAGTAAAATTTAATAAATCTAGAGCTGTAAAGTTAAATGAGGCTATGTACTAATTATAACAACATACTTTACAAGGAAGTTCTGGGAATTTTACTTTTATTGTACACAATTTGATCGTTTTTTATATGAAAATGCGCAAATTTTTTTCCCGAAAACTTCGCTGAGATGGTGATTATTTTACGTAACTGTCCCAAGGGACGTTAAGTAACTTAACCCCCTCTGTTGGGGGAATCATAGGTCGGTAATATTGGTCAAAAGACGGTAAAATACCATAATGCGTTTGAACGGTATAGTTGTTCCTTTAAGATTTGATTAAGTTTTTCATGTTTTTTTTATTTTAGTTTAGTTAACTTTTTCTTATGGAAAATAGACTTGACACATGCAACAGTATTTGATTAAGTTTTTCATGTTTTTTTTTATTTTAGTTTAGTTAATTTGTTCTTATGGAAAATAGACTTGACACATGCAACAGTAAAATAGAATTTTTTAACTTTTGTCTTTTGATAAGATATTTAGCAGATATTGGTGATGTTATTATTCTCTTTAAATGTTCCAGATCGTTTAGTTTTTGGTAAGGATAACATTTGTTCAAGATTATTTATGTTCTGAAAGATGGCTTTTGAAGTTTTATTAGAATAAAAAATGTAAAAAAACAATATTTCCTTTTAGAATATTTTACAAAATTTTGGAAAAACGGTAAACATTTACTTTGAGATCCTTTTTAGCATAGTCACGTAAAAAGTGTTCCTAAATTACATGTAAGCTTTTCAAAACAAAATTCATTAATTATCTTTTTCTATAACTCTTTTAATCCATAAAATAAACCTCTTAGCTTATACATATAATTGTCAGCTAGCCGGCCAAACGGCTGGACCGAATTGGCTGACATTTTTTTAGGGTACCCTGAGGGTAACAAAGGTTAAACAATTTTAGAAAATGTCTTCAAAGTCGATTTTTTTCATAATTAGTTTTTTATAATTCCACGGTTAACGCCGGGCACTTCAGCTAGTATAACATATTTTAGGGATGTAAATAGGAATAAATTTACTGGTCTTTGGTCTAATTATTTAAACCGTGTAGTATTCAATAGAAACCAGGATATCAGAAGAATAGACTCATTATACAACAAACATTTCAGGTAACAAAATTGTAAATGTTTTTTTTTTGGGGGGGGGGTTCTTTGATCCATTTTATATCCTACATTTTAGTTTGTTAAAATCATACCTTTATAAAGCCCAATAACAATATATCAAACTTTTAAAGCGAATTTTACAGTCTTTGCAACAAGCATTGATCGAGTTTCTAATCCTTATATCTTTACAATCCAATGCCATAAACCTTTGATATTTCAAACTATGATTTCTGAATTAGATCAAACAAATAATCTAAGTTTGAAATATAAAATGTCTACACCAGGTTGCATAGTTTTAGGGATTAAAAAATTGAGTTTATGGCAAAGACATAATCCTCTTTAATATTGTTGGTGCCAAAACATCACTTAATAACTTAAAATAACTGTTGCTCCCAACTTCAACAGAACGAACAAAACAAATCCCCTCTGAGCCCGAAATTTAGTGTCGTTGAAGAAAACTTCCGAGTCATAGAGAATAGAATATATAGAGAGGAATTTAATGGAAAAAAGTGTAAAACGGCCATTTTGTTGTACTGTTTCCATACTGCAGGTGTACTTCACATATTTATGCTATATAACCTGTTGGGCCCTGGAATATCATTATATAGAAAATCTAAAATTATTGTTAAAAGAAAACCAAATTATGAAATAGGCTGGTTTCATAATTGACCAATGGTCATTTCACATAGACTCTATGCTTTCCACTTTACAAACGATGATTTTCCGTTATAACTATAAATCAAATGATGTTTTTATTCACCCTATTCATTATAAAGTTTATTTAACAGTTTAAAAAATTCGAAATTGAAATGGATAGTCTAGGGAACATACTGTATTAATGTACTCTACCGCATATAATTTGTGAACATTTACATGATTTGTACACTTTGAACTCCCTTTCAGGCTGAAAGGGACTGAAAAAATTCATACCGAGAGATTCTTTTAATTCCTCTCTATATATTCTATTCTCTATGTTCCGAGTTCCTTTTTGGGGTCTTAACGTTTTTGTAGATTTTGATTTAAGAGATTCGAAAAAACATATTTCAAAACACAAATATTGATATTCATGAAACTATCTAACCCCATTCGTGAAACCCGGGTTTTAAAACTGGTTTTCACAATGATACCCTGTCTTAAGTTTTGGGCTCTTTATACGGTGTACTGCATTTACATTATATCATGTACACAATATCATGCTAATTAATTTAAGATTTTAGTTTTCTTTCTTCAACTTGATATTTAAATGCATAACTGAATGACTTAAAGCAAACAGAGAAATTAGTTTCGCCATGCAGGAAACCATGCATGTAAGAAAAATTATTGCACAAATTCCGCACAGTGGTCTCTTAAGTCCTGCACTTTGTAGGTATCCCTGTAGAGAATACTCCCAAACAAAAACTGTCATAAAAGAAAATTTCCCACCAGCTGATTGTCTAGTAAAATGGTGTCAATTAGTTTATAATTCTGCCGTCAGGGCCCTATCCCTACGTGACAATTTCCCAAAGGAGTTACGCGCGCTTATAGCCACGTCGAATTAAAAAAAAGAGAGAGATTAGTATATGCTTCAGAGTTTGGTTAGGTCTTACCCTTTCTGGGACGAGCACTGCGACAAGGACCGAGCGCCGGGGTTAGAATTCAGGCTGTCACTGTCTTGTAATTCGACGCGGCATGCGTGTAACTCCTTTGGGTCTCTGCCTCCCTACCTACATATTTTTAGGGTTGCGTATAATATTGTGAATCCTAAGTTTGATCAGAAGAACAAATATCCTTCTGCTGGCACATACGAGGGTTATTATCTAAACACATTTTCAGGTTTGCACCATAATAATTTATTTATAACTATAAAATTATATAAAGTACCCTTCCAGTCACGTAAAACTAACTCAGAGGTATGTACTATGTATATTTTTACAACGAAGTGCATCCTGTATCGGAATATTTTCATCACTCATTCAAAATCGATCAAAAATAGCAAAAGAGACCTTTGCCAAAATGTTTAACATACGTAGCAAACACAATAGTATGAAATAGCAAATACGAAAAATCTACATTTAATGGGTAAAAATAGGTTCTAAAGTTAAATATCACTGGACTAAAAATTCTGTGGTTTATTTCAAGTTCCTGGCTGACTTTAAAGCAGCTAGAGCAAGCTCTGTACAGTACACACACAGACTTTATCAGGCAAAACGGGACGGTACATCAAATCTAAGTAGATTCTACTTTAGGACCTCCTTCCAGTTTGCCGTGGAGGAATACTGTAATTTCAAAATGTTTGTTACTAGAAAAATTTTAAAAATATTGAAGAAAATATGATAAAATGATTTTTAATAGATGAAACAAGGATAAAAACATATGTAACCACTTTCTCCCCTTGGATAGCAAAACATTTCCTTAGCTGTAGAGCTCGTTTTCTGTCGAGTAATGAACGAATTAAAAATACCTCGGGCAACGCTGGGTATTTCTGCCATTCATTTGTTACTTAATTAGGAACCCAGATATGCCTGGAAACTAGACTTTCTCTATAAAAATCAATCCACTAAAATTAGAATTTTATATTTTATATTTTATATTTTATACTGTTTCAAAATGTGAACAGGAGTTTTGATTCAGAGATTATTTCAAACATTTATATAGCTTGGGAACCTTACCACTAAGTTTTCTTTAAAAGAGTCAACGTACTAAACTTAGACATTTTAAACCAAGCTAAGAACGCGTTCCTCAGTCAAAATTTTAAGCAAATATATGTTTAATATATATAAAGATAAAATTATTGTTTTCTTTTAGTTGTTTAAGATCGTCTTTATTCTCCAGATTATTTCTACAATTTATTAAGAAAAGTATGAGTTAAAAACTGAATTAATTTATGCCAATGATACCTGGGGAGCCTATAATACTGTCACTCAAAAATGGAATGGAGCAATTGCTTTGGTATCAGGCTTAGTATTTTTTGTTCTTCTTAAAGGGAGTGTTCACGAAAAATGAAAGGGATAGGCTTACGGCGAAAAATTATAGATCGCTACTAATCATACTGAACTATAAGATGCGAATATTGGGAGAAAATTGTTAAAAACTACTCTTATCGAAGAACGTAGCGTTCATACAGATTTAGAAAGTTGCAACATTGGGATCGTAAAAAAAAAATCTATTTTATTTCAAACAAATCATTAAGATATCACAGCCCATAATCATTGATACTTTTTCGACGAATTCATATATAGTTGAAATTTTATAATATTTTTCATTTGTTTTGTATACCCCCTTTCATTTTTTGCAAACACTTCCTTTAAAGGGAATGTAGAGTCACTTTTGTTGAGAACCCACGCTTGAAAGTAATCAGCTTCAAAAATATAAACATTATGATCTTATTCATACGTCATTAGACAAAGATTTTCAGGTTGCGAAACCGGCTTTGTCATCTTTGCATGAAGGGTCACGTGACATTAAGCTTACAGTGTCTTTTATAAGAAGTATTAATAGAATTATCACATTTTTCACCATGCTCACAAAGATATAAAAATGAACATTTAAATAAAGTTTTCAAAGAACATTATGTATCTATTTATGTCATTGTAATGGGTATTATTAAGTGCGAAAAAGTTTTTGCCGGGATTTTTATTTTTTCTAGTTTATTTAAGATCAAAATACTTTTTTTTTGATCGAAAATAAACTAGAAAAATTAAAAATTACAGCAAAAACTTTTTCGCACCCATGATACCCATTTCAATAACATATAGTTTTATTCAGTTTCACTCAAATTATTTAAAAGCAGGTCGATAAACGGGAAATATTAGGTGTGATAAATTCCATTAAAATTGAATAAAATATTCTTTTTTAAAACATTTTTTTAAACCTACGCAGAATCTTCGATTATAAAATAAATCGTTGACATGAGAAAGAATTGTATAATTTTTATTTATAATATAAAGAAACCCCTGTATATTTATAATATAAAGACTAGATATTGTATATGTATAAAGGTTGGATATGATAAAGCTGATTTAGGTGTAGGATATATTTCATATACTCAACAAAGGTAACTTTATACATTAATAGAAATGGGTTTACCCCTTACACCATGCCTATTGACCTAGAAGCTAGTGTGTGGGTATCTAAGGTCAATATGAAAATTTAGCAAATTATTTTGAAAAAACATGTAAAACCTATCATCATTTTATATTTCAACTTAATTTTTAAATGCACCATAATAAAAGAAATCACTTCTAATAATTGGTATTTAACCCCCAAGATGAAATGTATGAACACCAAGAATGAAAATATACTTTTTTTAATTACAGTATCCAGGGAAGAGATCTCCAGTTGACAATATCATAAAGGTAAATTTTTTTACAAATAATTTATTTAGATCCATTATTTTTTTATTTAATGTAGGATCTATCTTTTTTAACAATTTTACCTTAAATTGGCGCAATTCTAAAAAAAGTGTCGACATTTTTTATTTTTCCTCGGGTCATGTGGATTTCCAAAATGTGTGCACACTAGCCCGATCGTTTGAGCCGTTTCGAAGGTTATTTGATTGAAACCAACAGAAAAGCGAAGTATTTATTTAGATGATTATAAGTAAATTACAATCATCGATTTTTTACAAGAAATTTCTATTTTCTTTATCGGAATATCTTTGAAAAGGTTTTTGACCGTTATACTTGGTTTGCTCTTCTTGGAAGGTAAACAAACAAATTTCATAACAAGCAAATTTCATAACAATAAAAAAATTTAAAGTAATTATTTTTAGTTTAGCATTAACAAGTCTTGTTCTATTTGTCATTGTAAATGTTCTTAGAAGCCTTGGGTTCAAACAGGTAAAATTTATAATAAAACTTTTTTAAGAAAACGTAGTTTAAAGGGACTCTATACGTAATTTCAAGCAAAGATGGCAAAGATGGCAATGACCGATTTACAAGGGTATCCTTAAAACCTTTTGTATGCTGTTTATTTAATCCAACTTTGAGATTTCATTAATTTTTTAAGAAATATTACTTGGTCTTTAACAAAACAAAAGTTTGTTTTCAAAAAAGTTTTGTTTGTCCAGCCGGACAATGTTCTTGTGTTGTTGGCACCGTTCTCTATCTTAAACGCAGAACCAATGCCAGAATGGTTTCTTATATCTAACAAACGAGGTAGGACAACTTATAAGTTAAAGCACAGTGATTTTTGGACTAAATATTTGCTATTTTATTTGCAAATGATTAAAGGGACCGTTCACTTAATTTCATGGTAAGCTAATTAGCCTATTAGCTTTTCATTCGTATTAGTCTTACTTTTCAAAGATATCTATGACAACAGCCCAATAAAATCTAAAATTATCATACTTCAATGACAGTGTCAGCCATTATAAAATAAAAAATAAAACTTTTGATTTTAGAAGTTTTTCGTGTTCAAACATGATTTAAAAAATGAACACGTTTTTACAAAGACGACTTTCTCGCTCAGACAAACCGGTTCCTAAGTTCTAACTCTTTAATAAATCACGGGGATTCTTGGGGAAGCAGGGAAAACGTATCAAATATTCAAATGTTTAAATAAGTTATATTTAAAAAATGGAGAATTTTAAAATAATTTTTAAAAAAATTAAAGATATCTACAATCAACTAGTAGACACTACAATCTAATTTAATATTTTTAAATTTTTAAAAATCCATGACTTTGACAAAAGGCATCAAATAGTGTGAATAAAAAGGTATCATTGTTGTCGCTAAGGAACAAGATTCTGACGATGAACAGATAGACAAAGGAATAACCCTCAAATCAAAATCGATAATGCAGAAAACTCTTTATTTCCTAAAAAAAATGAAATGAATAATGATAAATAATTATTACAATGGTTTACGAATTTATAATGAAAAGAGGGGGGGGTCTTAATGTTAATGGTTGACAATCATACCTTTGCGCTGGAGTTCTGAAAGATAATTCGGCTTTATCTCACGCCACAGTTGTCTTTGAAAAGTAAGACTAATGCCAATGAACAGCTAGTAGTTTACCCCTAATTACCCAAATAAGTGAACGATCCCTTTTAAAACTATTTAAAAAAATGTTTAATTTTTTAGTATATTCGGGAAGTATTTTGATGATGACTTTTGCTTTGTTTTCAACATTGGTCATTTTCGCGTTTTCCAGCAATCTAAGGTATATTTTTTCCAGTAATTTAAGGTATAGATTTCCAGCAATCTAAGGTATAGTTTTCCAGCAATCTAAGGTATATTTTTTCCAGTAATTTAAGGTATAGATTTCCAGCAATCAAAGGTATGGTTTTCCAGCAATCTAAGGTATGGTTTTCCATCAATCTAAGGTATGGTTTTCCAGCAATCTAAGGTATAGTTTTCCAGCAATCTAAGGTATAGTTTTCCAGCAATCTAAGGTATAGTTTTCAAACAATCTAAGGTATAGTTATCCAGCAATCTAAGGTATGGTTTTCCAACAATCTAAAGTATGGTTTTCCAGCAATCTAAGGTATAGTTTTCCAGCAATCTAAGGTATACTTTTGTATATTTAGTGTTTACATTGTGTAATTTTTTTTCTTTTCAGAGCTATTCTTTTATCCCCCAACTACGAAGTTCCCATTGATACTTCTCGCCAGATTGCGGAGAAAAAAATGGTTAAATAAAAAATTGGAATTTTGATAATTTTTGTATAATTTCAATCTTTGCACAAATAATTATTTATTAAAATTCATAAATCATCTTCAATATATTGAGGAAGAAACAAGTAACGCATACATGTTGTGCTAATAGATCAAAACTAGTTTTTTGCTAACAAAAGTCTCGACTCAATCTTAAAAGGTCAGTTGTTAATCCTGAAATAGCTACATGCAGTATTATCATACACACAGCGCACAGGAACATTAAAGCGACTGAAGGCTTTATTTCAAGTGACCCTCTATTTATAAAAGTACATAACTGATTCACAACAGTACCATTTATACGTTTGTCTGATCATTGATGGCAGAGTAATCCGTGTTTTTATCTCTAAAATTGTGTTTTAACTACCGGAAATCAGACACGCTTCTCTACAAATGGAAGGCCTGCACTTTAACAAACGCCTGCAGAGCTGGGAACTCTCGTGTTGGATACTCACAATCCTGATCGCTTGATCTCGATATAACCTGTGGACACTTTAATTTGAGGATTAATGCCTAATCTCTTTATTTCATGTACACCTTCCGGGTTTATCGCGTAAATATTAAATTAATCTGCAGTTTAACAATCAAGATCAAGTATTGAATTTGATATCCACAATACAAGAGGTTCCCAGCTCAGTTTTACTTGTATTGTAGTATGTAGCTCTGAGTCCTGGAGGAGCCTGGCATTATAATTATCTTCTAACCTCATCAGATCCAGATAGAGTTGATATGATGGACCGAGTTCTTTTTATATCAGATAGGGTAATATGCCAGGGTGTCCCACGAAGCATGAGCGTTGGTAAATAGTTTGGAATTTCTTCTTCCGTTTACTGTACACTGTACAGTGATAACCAGAAAACGATGGAAAAGGAGGACGACTTTATAGCAATACTTGAGTGTGCTTAATATTGTTTAAAAGCAAATAAAGTGAAACCCTTAATAACAAATACATCGAAAGAATTCATCAAATGTCGTATTCTTCACTTTCGGATAATGGAATGTTGCAGATATTTAGTTTTTTAATTAAATGATTATATGGAACTCTTTAAAACTGTTCCCGCATATTCATGGTTATTTTTTTATTTTCTCAAATACTGAAATTTACGTAATATAGTATAAAACTCATTGAAAAATTGTCAAGAAAACATTTGATAAATTATTCCGATGTATTCGTTATTAAGGGTTTCACTGTAGGTTCACCAGATACTTATCAAATCACTGATTAAGTGAAATGGGTCTCTGTGAGTTTTCAATTCCTGTGTCTAATGTTCATTAAAGTATTTTAAGTTAGAACTTGAGTCTACAAGTCGTCTTCCTATTCCAGAGTTTTCTGGTTTTTACTGTATTATCTATTAAATGCTTATGCTCAAATATATTTAACTTTGAAATCAATTTTACTGTATAATATTTATATTTTTTTTTGGTATCAAATAGCTTGACAAATGGAAAAAGACATTCCTTAAATCCACCAACTGTCATGTTTCGTGGGACACCCTATTGCATATAGGGTAATTTTTTTACATATACCGGATAGAGAAATCTTTATTAGTAATCCAGATAGGGTAATTTTTATACATATACCAGATAGAGTAATCTTTATTAGTAATCCAGATAGGGTAATTTTTATACATATACCAGATAGAGTAATCTTTATTAGTAATCCAGATAGGGTAACTTTTACACATATACCAGATAGTGAAATCTTTATTAGTAATCCAGATAGGGTAATTTTTTTACATATACCGGATAGAGTAATCTTTATTTGTAGTCCAGATCGAGAATTTATATACATATATACAAGTGTTGACCTTTAAAAAAGTCAGAAAATATTCAAATAAAGAAATCAGAAAAAAAACCAAATATTCTATAACATTTATTTAAGAAAAACAATATTGTTTTGAAATATTTGACCAAGACACAAAGATTGTAAATTGGTTGGTTTAGAAATTAATAAGAAACTATGGACGAAAATCAGTTAGAAGGTGTTTGTAGAACTTCATGATGGTGGTACAGATCATCAATCTTGACGGCAGGCTTTCTCACAACTAGGCTTAGTCTAAGGGAGAGAGATTGCAGACTTATCGTGTATACAGGATAATGGAAGGAAGTCTGGTTCCGCCCGGATCTCTGGAACATTGTGGAGTGCGGAGCTAGGTGTAAGAAGTGTCTTCTGCTGTTAGTTCTGTATCTGAATCATCATCATGAAGGAGCCAGGGTTGAGGAGATGTGAATGTCTTGAGTGTTTGTAGCTGACTGCTGGGTGAAGCGGGAGCTAGGGTGAGCGGGGATTTGACATGTGTGGTGTGTTGTATTGCGGAAATGGATCCTGAGTACACACACATCCAGAGAATTAACATCGGCATTTGAGTCGGTGAAATCGTCTTCCTTATATTTCGAATTTATTTTAACAACAAGATAGAGTAATCTTTATACATATACCAGATAGAGTAATGTTTATTTGTAATCCAGATAGAGTAATCTTTATACATATACCAGATAGAGTAAACTTTATTAGTAATCCAGATAGGGTAATTTTTATACATATACCAGATAGAGAAATCTTTATTAGTAATCCAGATAGGGTAATTTTTTTACATATACCGGATAGAGTAATCTTTATTTTTAATCCAGATCGGGTAATTTATATTTATATATACAAGATAGAGTAATCTTTATACATATTCCAGATAGAGTAATGTTTATTAGTAATCCAGATAGGGTAATCTTTATACATATACAAGATAGAGTAATGTTTATTTGTAATCCAGATAGGGTAATCTTTATACATATACCAGATACAATAAACTTTATTTGTAATCCAGATAGGGTAATCTTTATACATATACCAGATAGAGTAATCTTTATTAGTAATCCAGATAGGGTGATCTTTATACATATACCGGATAGAGTATCTTTATTAGTAATCCAGATAGGGTAATCTTTATACATATACCAGATAGAGTAATCTTTATTAGTAATCCAGATAGGGTAATCTTTATACATATAGAGTATCTTTATTAGTAATCCAGATAGGGTAATCTTTATACATATACCAGATAGAGTAATCTTTATTAGTAATCCAGATAGGGTAATCTTTATACATATACCGGATAGAGTAATCTTTATTAGTAATCCAGATAGGGTAATTTTTTTACATATACCGGATAGAGTAATCTTTATTTGTAGTCCAGATCGGGTATTTTATATATATATACAAGATAGAGTAATCTTTATACATATACCAGATAGAGTAATCTTTATTAGTAATCCAGATAGGGTAATTTTTATACATATACCAGATACAATAAACTTTATTAGTAATCCAGATAGGGTTATTTTTATACATAATTACAGCTTTACCAACAAGGAAATGGATTTTAGATTCTGAAAAAGAACCTATTTTAAAATCTTTTTAGGAGGAAAGATGCACAATTGCCCCTCAAGAAAAAACAAATGTTTGTTTGGGGGATAAGGTGGAATGTTTATCCTAGAACTTTTAAAGAAATTGAGTCTTTGACTTAACAAAAATTTTCTAATCACTACATTTTTGCAACCTGGTAGTGTAAACTTTGATATCTCAAAAAAAGATTATTTGAGTCAATAGAATTCATAATTTGAATTATCTAAGGTTTATAACATTGGGTTGAAAATAAAGGAATTAGAAGTAGGAATCAATTCCTTTTCTCCACTGTATTATTTTAAAACAACGTAAATATAATTTATTAGGAAAGTACTCTAAATTTTGTGAAGAATAATCCAATATTTCCCAAAAATAAACCAATTCTCTACTTTAGTAAGGTAAACTTTGAAATAAATTATTAACATTAGACATTTAGGACGCTTTGTGTCTCTCTAGTACAATCTTTCTACGTATGTTTATATTTAAAAAGTAAAAGTGACAAATGTTGCCAAAGGTTAAATTAGAATATCACGAAATTATAAATAAAATTCCCCCCCCCCAAAAAAAAAAAATTGATTCTTTGATTTTATTTTAGGAGCAGATTCGACCTTATTTTTACGGCTGGGTTGTTCAAAACAATTCTATTTGGACCGAGATTGTCAATAATCACATTCTACTGGGTCATCAGGAATTTTTTTCATTATAATTATCAAATTATTATTAATTTATTACCTGCTGGACTTGAGTTCATAGATATCCTCAGACGCATAGATTAATAACAATACAGATAGTTCACTAAATGTCGTCATTTCAAGATTTAATAGTTTTCGTTCACAATAAACCTGATGCAGAAGCCCAAAGGAGTTACGCGAAGACAACGTTGAAAAACAAGACATAGAGAGAGAGCATGCGCATAAATTCTTTGGGTCTCTGCCTCAGGGTTTTTGTGAACGAAAAAACCCTTAAATCTTGAAAAGCAAAATCTATTGTCCTCTCTGTATTGTTATTAATCTTTGCTCAGACTGAATATTTAAAAAAAAACTGATAACTCGCCTAAGATTCTAATTTTCTTTGCATAGTATTTTTGCAATCTGATGTAGACCTTCAGTAATTTCGATTATGATTGAAAAAGTTAAAAATATTGGTAGCGTTTTTCATCAGGTTGCAGAAGTAGGTATCAGAAGATAAAGTGTAATGAAATCCATTATTTATTTCTAAAAAAACTATTGTATTGTTTAGGCTGGGTTTACTAAGAAATTTATTGTATTGTTTAGGCTGGGTTTACTAAGAAAACTATTGTATTGTTTAGGCTGGGTTTACTAAGAAAACTATTGTATTGTTTAGGCTGGGTTTACTAAGAAAATATCTAGATTACAATATGATCCTAAATTTGCACCTTCTCAATCTAACACGGTAAAGTTTTGTTCTCTTTTTACCATTAAAAAAAAGTCGCGGACATTTTTTCTTGGATTTTCAATAATTTAAAAAAATTGTATTACTCTGAACTTCCGTAAACCTTCCCTTGGACTATGATGTGAGATCACACAAAAAATTTGGCCAGATCGATTCAGCCATTTTGACGTTTATCGGTTACAAAGCAACACCAGAACAGACAAGCATAGTACATGTAAAACAATCGTTTTTTCCAGCAGCATATGACATCTTGGAACTGCATTATTGCAAAATTGTCAATAATGCAGTTCCAGTCCACATGGTCTTTAATTTGAATGAATTAAAAAGGGGTGTATTTATTGATATATAAATATATTAGTGTTCACGAAAATTGTCACATGAATCAATAATTGTCAGTGAATTCCCTTGTTTTTAGACACCCTGCATGATAGATGTTTAATATTTAGGATCGACTAAGTTTTGAACACATGGCAGCAGCATATATTCTACTAGGGATAGGTCTTCTATCTTCAATCATAGGAATAATGGATTAATAAAAGATTTTTAAGTAGAACTAGAAAAAGACTAAATTTGATGGAAATTATCAAGGTTGGCTCCAATGCACGGAAAATGTCGTCTCCTAAAATAGATAGATAAAAACCTAATATGACGTCACTGATTATTGAGGCGAGAGTGTAACGCCATATCAATTTTCTCTCTTTCTATCATAGGAGACGACATTTTCCGTGCATTGGAGCGCAGTGAGAGTTACCAACCGTATTATACAACCTTGGAAATTATGTAATAATTTTGATTTATTCCTACAAACTTAAATGTTTAGAGATCAAGATTAATTTGCTTTTTACAAAAACTACAACCTTGTAAATCGAAACTGCACGACAATTATTTATGTAAAGAAAGTCCGAACTCTAATTTAAATTCATTTGTTTAAGTTCTGTTTTCTGAGATTATTTATTTTAACAAATTTGTTCATTGACCCTGAGTTGGATTCATTGGGTCATGTTAAATGTTAGAATGAGTTAAGTTCTTTATATTGTTATGAGAATACAATATAACAATAAATATTGTAAAAAAGCTAATTACTTTTGCAGAGATTAAGAAAGATAGTTTTTATTTATCGGAAAATTTATTTTATTGAACTTCAATATTCTCTTTGTTCCATGCGAACAAAATTTTAGTACTATCTCAGTTAACAATTATATTTGTAACCGTCTTTTTACCAACATTACCAACCTATGATTTCTCCAACAGAGGGACCTTAAGTTTAGGAGAAATTAAATCCAAAACTAACACCTGGCCCATTTCTAACACTGAGTGTTAGAAATGGGCACAACTTGAAAGACTGAGTTTTTGGGATCCCAGCCCATATCCAGATTAAAAGTCGATATTAAAAACTATAACCAACATTCTATTAAACATGACGAGGACAACAATTCCCAGTTTAAAACTTTAAAAAAAAAATAAAAATTATATTAGTTCTTTTTATATTAAAGCTCTTGACTGTTTTCAAGACAATGTTAGGTTTGCCATTTTCGAACATGATCCTGAATTTGAAACATTGTCGCGTTTTCGCCCATTTCTAACACTCAGTGTTAGAAATGGGCCAAGTGTTAGTTTTGGAACTAATATCCCCTGAAATTATATAACGTTCCATATGACAATTAAATAAAAACACCACCTGCAGCTCTTGTTTTCGTGAAAAAAATGCGCATTTTTAATGCAAAAAGTGATAAATTGTGTCCAACTACTTTTTCCGAAACTAAAAATTTTTCTTAACCACGGGTTTCCTCGACCCTTGGTAAATTAAAATCAAAACATCCAGGACACCTTGTTGAGTAAAATTACCTTAAATTGTAAAATAGATGTAAATGATTATTATTAAATCCAGAGTGGTTCATTTTAGCACCGTCAGCGTTGTCAATGCCCCCAGGGACCAGAATTGATGAATCGTGATAAGTAGCTGTACCCGGTACAACTAGTTCTCTTGTGCGCCTGTTCAGCAAAAGAAAAGTGGTTCAATTTATTCTACGTAGTTCAACTACTTGTACTTCAGATTTAATCTGGTATCGGATTTCAATATATCAATTGACTGCAAATTGTTCAAATGTTTGATATCTCCATCAAACGCAAATCAAACGCAAATCAGGGTTTGAGTTTCAAGTCATGCCCACATTCGGGGTAAAATCACTCTTGATCATTTATCAATTATATCGAAGATCAAAGACAATTTAAGTATTCTCTTAATTTACATGTTTAAGCGACACTCCGACAGTTACCATAAACCTTAATTAAAATTTTATGATAAATCAATATATATTTTTTCTTTTTACATTTTTTTTTGGAAAAATTACTCTTCCCTGAAATAAAATGATGGTGTATCGTTTGACCTACGCAAATCCACTATACTGCACTTCTGACCTACGCCAAATCCGCAATACTACACATCCGATCTACTAGCATTGGGTTTTACAGCTGCTAGATGGACTTGTGGCCGCAGCGCTCGGCCTCCTAAACTGTCCTAGCCGCAGCGCTCGGTCCAGAAATTGTCATATTAAATCTATCAACACATTTGATCATTAATCAAATTATGCCTGTCGGGGAAAGCTATAGGCTCCATTTCTCAGACTGGAGTTTAAAGTCCCGAATGAGTAATGGTTTTTCAGTCCGGATATGAATTCAATTTTGGCATTTGCGATGTATCCTGTTAAATGTCAATTTTCAAGTTTAGCAGTATGATCCCAACAACACGACCAAGATTGATCCACGCAACCATTTTTAACTCCCCTGCATTTATGGAGAATCAGTGTTACATTAAATATGGATGGAGGGAATCCCCCAATGGTTTGTTTTGTTTTTGCTGTGCATTCTTAGGAATATGTAGCAGAGAGAATTTGGTCGAGAGTTCATGAATGTCATGAAGGATTATCAAGGGACTTATCCTGCCTGCCCCCTGGCTGTCTCAGAGCCGTTTTACTTTCTATCAAGACTTAAAACTTAGCAAACATAAATTAGATTGTTTAAATGCTGTCCTTCCATTTCACAGCTTTATAAAAGTGTCCCATCTCGTCATGTTAGAGGAATGTTGTGGGATGGAGACACTATAGTTAAACTCGTAACTTCATTCCAAAATTGGTTATAAATTATACTCATATTGTTGGACGCCATTGTTTTTGTACGATTTTTAGTTAGTTAAACCTGTTATTTTGATAAAAAAAACCTGTGTCAAAGCTTAGCGAAATTTCTGTAAATATTCCTTTGTAGTAAAGAGTTTCTCAACTGGTTCAAAAAACTTGATAGTTCTCAGAGAAAATATATTTCGATATTTGAAATATCCTTCATAATTCTTAACAGAAACAACCATGTTATTTTTCAGCACTAAAGCGGAATGCTGGTTGATTTGACAAGTGCTGTTCACTTGGACCAGGTTGAGGTTCTTCTTCCTCATAATTTTGTTCACGTAGAGGCTGTTTCTTTCTACAAGTCTTCTTCCCAGGTTGAGGTTTGGTGTCACCAGATTTTAGCGTTTTATTCCATTCTGAAAAATGCAGAATTTTTAGAGGAGGCTAGAGTAAACTAGAGGAAACAAGAAACTATATAGAATTTAATTTAATTTTTAATTAAAATCACCTTGATATTCAAATCTTCTTTTGTTTGGTTGAGGTAAAAATTGCTTTAGTCCACTTGGTCCAGGTTGAGGTTCTTCTTGAGTCCCTTTCGTAGGATCCTTCAGACCAGGCTGGGGATCTGACATTCAGTGGTGTAATTTTTTTTAGAATTAAATTTGAGTTTGTGGCAAGTAAAAGTTGAGAGAAGGATACGAAAATTAAGTGTATTTAAGCCAAGAAAAATATTCTTAACATTTCTAACTTTTCTAAATGATTTTCAAAGAGGGGAGAAAATATACACTCCTGCTGATATTTCTGCTGGTCTTGCTCTTTTGGCACCTCCCCGATTTCCTTCCTCTTGATATTCAAATCTTCTTTTGTCTGATTTATATAAGTGCTGTTGTCCACTTGGCCCTGGTTGAGGTTCTTCTTGAGTCCCATCTACATGGTATGTGTCAATAGGATCCTGCAGGCCAGGCTGGGGATCTGACATTCAGTGGTGTAAATTTGTTAACAATTAAATTTGAGTTTGTGGTATGTAAAGGTTGGAAAGAAAAAAGAATGAGAAAATTAGTGCTAAAGAAGTTCATAACATTTCTAACATTTCTAAATGACTTTCAAAGAGGGGGAGGGGAGGGATTATTTGAGAAAATTTAAACCCTCCTGGTACCTCTCTGATTTCCTTCCTCTCCTTTTAATTCTCTTCTTCTGTTTTCTAAACGATAAGTTAAAGTTTTGCTTAGTTAAAATAAATGAATTTATGAATGAATATCAATACCTTTGTTTATCTTGTCAAGTAGATTTCGACAAAATTTGGATATTCCATTCTCAACAAGTTTTTCAGAACCTCTAGGTGACATCTTATAATTTTGTTGAAATCTTGTCATGGATTGGATCGATTCTAAAACAATTGTCTTTACATAAATATAATTTTTGGACGATTTTTTTAAAATCTCACCTTTTAATAATTTCACAATCTCAGGATATTCAACTTTGAGAATGAAGGGTTTCTTAGTTTTATTCGGCCCATAACCTAAGGTGCGTTTTCAGAGGTGTATAATTTCCCAAAATAAACCAATAAATGATTTCTGGGTAAAAAGTAACAAAAAAATCTGGAAAAACTTGTCTCTTAATGACCAATTTTTCAATTTTTTCCAAAATCATCAAATCAATTACCAAATATATACACCCATGCCTGCTGTCCATGATAATTGGGTTAGAATGTTCGTCGAAAATATCTGTAATAATATGAACAAAATTAATAATCATGTAAATCCTAGAACTCTCCCCCCCCCTTCACTTATAATACGCACCATAGGAAGTGCAATTCTGGCACATTTCTCAGGTGTCTGTCCTGTCACATTGCTACGAAGCCAGGATTTGCACTGGATTAAAAAAAATATTTCAAAATGTTAAGTTTAGATATTCGGTTCGGTTTTCGGATCTTCTCTTCTCTTCTCTTCTCTTCTCTTCTCTTCTCTTCTCTTCTCTTCTCTCCTCTTCTCTCCTCTTCTCTTCTCTTTTCTTCTCTTCTCTTCTCTTTTCTTCTCTCCTCTTCTCTCCTCTTCTCTCCTCTTCTCTCCTCTTCTCTCCTCTTCTCTCCTCTTCTCTTCTCTTTTCTTCTCTTTTCTTCTCTTCTCTTCTCTCCAAAATTAATTAACCTTTCTCTTGAATTCCATATCATTTGCTAATTGACTTTCCAGTTCCTGGATCTCAGCTGAAATAATAGAAAATATTGGTATAAAGAAGCCTTGTTAAAAGATTTAAATTCTTACCCTCATTCTTCACGATGTCAAATGGCATCTCAATTGAAACTTCACTCTCATGTGTCTCATTCAACATATGGAACTTTTTCTTCACGAAATCCTAACAAAATTACGCAATCAAAATCGAATTAAATCAGTATAACAAGATTTAGGGAATCAGATTCCCAGGAACTATGACCTAAATTTATATTAAATCAAAATATTCACCCCAAGATTGCAAACGGCCTCAGTAAGGGTTTTCTGGCTTTCTATTACGGCAGTCAGACTTGCTTGTATGGCATCGATCTTCTTCACATTGCGTGCATTCTTCTCATCTATGTAGTCCTAGATAAGGCTGGGCATTGTTCCTTGGGACCGATCGTTCTTTCACGAGAAGGAACGAAACTATTTCAGAAAAATAGGAACATACCCAACTCAAAGGCTGGGCGTTGTTCCCTGGGAATGATCGTTCTTTAACGGTAACGAATAAAACCGATTAGAACGGAACAATTTAAAAAATAGGAAGACGCCCAGCCTTACCTTTGGATTATTAACCTTTCTGACTGAATCACAATTTTCAATCGTGAATAATCTTCTTCCTGAAAGTTTAACACATTTATTAATTCAATATTAAATTAACATTCAACCTATAGTCAAAGGATCATGATCCCAAAGGACAATGATTCTCCGGGCTCTAGGGTCGAGCTCCAGCCACCTCCCCGTGTCTGCCTGGGTTCTAATGGATCACATCAGGTTTGATTAGGACCCAGTGTGTATGCCCGATATAGGTTATTTTATTATAAAATTAATTAAATAATTTACTGGTTCCCCCCCCCCCC